>NW_026596443.1:5215218-5269970 GCF_907164565.1 Psammomys obesus | reverse complement strand
GTGTGTGTGTGTGTGTGTGTGTGTGTGTGTGTGTGTGTGTGTACACTGCGCTTTAACTTCTCTTGCTATAACCCCCACACCGCCTTTTCTCTGACCGTTGTAAGAGTTTGTGTCAGGCAGTGGCACCAGGATTAATTGTGTCTTCAGTCATTATCTTGTCCTTGTTTTTTTCAGACTTGTGGCCTCTGAAATTTTCCATAACAGCTGGGGGAATAAAAAGACATCTTCTTTACAGTAGCACAAACTAATGCTCTGTAGACCCAACAATGATGTTTATTGCACCTTACAAAACTAATTACCTTCAGATTACTGGCTTTATTCAGATAGATTCAGTCTCCCCTGAAGCCGCCTGTGGGCCTTTACAGAGGCTGCACAATGCAGCGCTCTCTGGAGAATGATTGCAATATACCTTTGTGTGTACAAAAGAAGAAACTGATGGATTCCTATTAAATTAAAAAATTAAATAAAACCTTTAGGTTTTACTGTAACAGGAAGGTTTAGTCATTGAATCCAGCATGCGCTGAAAGCCTGCTGCTGAAGACTTGATTTAGTCTCTGTGAGTCCTGGCCTGGATCCAGCACCCCACTACGTCGCTACACCAGGTTAATACATATCAGCTGAGCTCTAATTTCCGATGACCCGTTTGCTTAGACATAACAGGGTATACACGAATTCTCTTACCCTCGGTGTCAACAGAAGAGATAAAACATTCTGATGTACGTCCGCGTTACCTGGGCGTGTAGTCCACACAAAAGGGAATTAAGTAATTTTGTTCAAACTTTTATCTGACACATGAAGATAACCATCCAGACAGGAAGCATTCGATCTTAGAGTGCTAATATTATACAAAGAGCTTCACTTGTGTTATGTTTTGATCCTTACAGTGTCTCTATGAGCTTTTCCTATTAACCCCATTCTATAGATAAGTAAACTGAAAATTTAAAGTTTTTTCCCCAAAATTCTGGAGGAGGTGGCATAACCAGGATTTAAACCCACAACTTCACAGCCCACTAAGCAAGTACTAATTTTTGATTATAGACAATTATGTTCAATAGTGTTACAAACTTAATATATTTTATATAATTTGACAACTGTGTTTCAATTACTACCATAGAAATACATTACTAAAATATACTTCAGCCTCCTCAAAGCCCTAAAAGTCCTAAGATTTTAATACACAGTACAGCAGTTATCTCTGGGTCACAACCCTTTTGAGAGAGTCAAATGACCCTTTCCTAGGGGTCACCTAAGACCATCAGAAAACATGGATATTTACATTGTGATTCATAACAGCAGCAAAATTACAGTTAAGAAGCAGCAACAAAAATAATTTTCTGGTTGGGAGGGTACCACAACCTGAGGAACTGTATTAGAGGGTTGCAGCACCAGGAAGGTTGAGCGCCACCGCTCCAGCAAAACAGGAGTTTATGAAGAAACCACCTCACTTCAGACACTTTCCAGGGCTAAAGAGACAGCTTGCCATGCAAGCATGAGGCCGTGAGCTCAGTCCCTGGAACCCAGGTAATATGCAGTGAATGGTGTTGTGGCAGGAGGGGGCAAGGGGGGCAGGGGGGACAGGGGGGCAGGCGGGGGCAGGAGGGGGCAGGAGGGGGCAGGCAGGGGAGGCGGGGGCAAGGAGGTCCTGAGGCTCACTGGCCAAGCAGCCTAGCTTAACAAACAAGTCCCAGGTCCCAGAAAAAGACACTGTCTCAGAAGACAAGGTGGACCGCTGTTCTAAGGAACAGCACCTAAGGTTGATCTCTGACCACGCTACATACACACATGCAGCTCACATATGCGCAAAACCCTGAACTTCATTGCTACACAGATCTGGCAAATTCTTTCTGATCATCACTCACTGTGAATACATACATACATACATACATACATACATACATACATACATACTACAATAAATAGATAATAGATGGATGGATAGATAGATAGATAGATAGATAGATAGATAGATAGATCGATCGATCCTACCACAGGCTTAGCAGTTTAGAGCAGTTTAGCAGTTAAGGTAATCTCTATATGGCACAGTATTACCAAATGATCAATACAAATGATTGAAACACATGAAAAGACACCTCTCAGAGGAAAACCATTAAGAAAGTTTATCATCTTGCACTAACTTTTCTAACCTTTCAGTGAAATCTTTTAACATCTATCAAGATGGTATTATGGTTTAGATGCTAAATGTCTCCAACAGGCTCATGTACTTACACACTTGGTCCCCAGTTAGTGGAAACCAGCTGTTCAGTGAGGTGGTGAAAACTAGGATTTTGCCCTTGGCTGGAAGAAGTAGGTCCTGAGGCCCAGCTTCCAGGCCGAGCCTCTCTGTGTACTGATTCACAATGAGGTGAGCAAGCAAACTCACATTCCTGCTGCGACAGCCTGATGCTGTTTACATTCCTACTGTGAACTTGTGAGGGCTAGATAGAGTCTTACAGGTGTCCACGAAGGGGCATTTCCACAGAAAGGGGAGTGTTAAATATATGTATGTATGTATATGTGTGTGTGTATGTATGTATGTATTTCAAAAGCAAGAGATAAAATATGAATTTAAGTAGGAAGAGAAATGCTAATATAATCTTATTGTCATTTGATTTTTATTGAAATTTTTTCATACAGTCTATTCTGATCATGCTTTCCCCTCACCCATCTCCTCTCAAACACCCATTTCCCCACCCAGTAAAACCTGTGTTCTTTCTTCCTCTAGCTCTTTAAAAAATAACAATACAAGAAACACTTAAAATCAGAAACCAAAATACACAAGGAGAAGACCAATAAGTCAAAAAAAAAAGGGGGGGGGCAAACAAAGCCATATGAGAAAAAGTCTACAAAAATGCCATTGAGTTCATTTCGTGTTGGCCGACTACTCCTGGCCTGGGAGCCTGCCCTGGGGTGGGGTTAATATTCCTAGTAAGACTCCATTGGAGAAAAATAATTTTTTCTTTGCAAGTGGATATTAATTGTAGATAGATTCTTGGTTAAGAGTGTGAGCCCATGTTTGCTTTGGCCTCTCAGCGCTGGGACCTCATTTGGCTTTAACCTGTGCAGGCCCTGGGCATGCTGCCAGCCTCCGGGAGTTCTGTGCGTAAGTCCTGTTCTGTCTAGAAGACACTGCTCTGTTGGCGTCATTTATCCCTTCTGGCTCTTATAACCTTTCTGCTGCCTTGCTTCCTCTTCCTCATAGATCCCTGGGCACTGAGGGAAGGGGTTTGATGAAGACATCCTAATTAGGACTGAGTGCGCCAAAGCCTCTGACTCTCTAAACACTCCAGTTTTGGTTCTCTGTGTTAGTTTCCATCTCCTGAAAGAAGACTCTCTGATGTGACTGAGCAAGGCACTGATTGGAGTCAAAATCTGGGGTGACCCCTCGTGTGGGTGCTCCCTGCTAGAAAGTATTTCTGTGTAGCAGCAGCTGACGTAAAGAAATGGAGATGGGTTAGAAAGGACTCCCGAGAGGGTCTGCTGATGTTAAAGCTTGAGGACAGAAAAGAGCTACAGGTGCTGGAGAGATGGCTCAGCAGTGAAGAGCACTGGCTGTTCCTGCAAGGACCTACTATTGATTACCAACATCCACATGGCTGATGTCCTCTGCTGGCCACCATGGGCACCAAAACTACACATGGAGCATAGACATAAATTCAGGCAAAATGCTCATACATAAAAATTATATATGTATATATAAAATAAAATATATGTATAAAGTCAGCGAGCTTTCCAATGTGTTTCTAAATGGACAGCAAGAACTAGCAAAGTGCTCTAATACTTTCATCCCACCAGACATATTTAAAGGAACACAGCAGCATTTTTTTTTTCATTTTAAAGAAATCAATGACCAGACGCAGCCCTTTGGCATACACCGTCTGGAACCATTCTGTTCTAGGGGAAGCTGTGTTCAGAGCCCCTCACCTGTTCCTTTACCACTTCCCTTTGATCCCTTTACAGAGAACAACCTACTTCCTGCCTGTTCTGAGTCTCATCATGCTGCATTCCCACAAGGTGTAAAACCTTGGGGTGCCTGCAGGACAGTCTGAGATACGGTGTCCCGTCCAGCGGGTCGATTCGTCAAGACGCGACTTGGCCTCTCAGTTGTGTATCCGGTATGTTTTCAAGGTGGTGAGAAGTGTCACATGAACTTGGCCGCTCGATATGGCATGTAGGGTGGAAGGAACACCTGTCGGGGTTTCGCTTCCGTGGCCACATACTCAGCTTCTGAGAGGAAACGCTTTCACGGTTCCCCTCCCTCCCCGCTGTCCCCAGCACATTCACAGCCCTTATTCTGGTCTATTTACTCCTCCCTTGTGCATAGTTAGCTGAAATGAACTCAACAAGATGTAGTGGCTCCGAATGTGACAGCTGCTCTAAGAGCCCTCTTCAATGCACCCTGTGAAAGCACAGTACTTATCTTCCTTTAATGGTGATTTTTTTTCTCACATCTTTGCTCATCTAGCAAATGTAATATTTTATTCACAGACACATGAGCTAATTGGAGGAGAAAACACCCATTCCCATCTTATAAAGAGGCACAACTGAAATAAAGTTTTACTTTCTGCATTTATTAATTGCCAAAACTATCAAATTGTCAAAAAAAAAAAAAAAGATAAGACGTGAGAGATGCTTGCACCTTTGTTTTGGTTAAATTTGCACCAATACTTTCCCCCATCCCAAGACATTTCTGAAGCACTGCCATTTTAATAAATACAGGCAGATTACCCCAGCCCCAGCTCCAGCAGGTGTCCCCGGGGTACCACAAGCCCTTCCAGCCAGGGAAGCAGTAGGCTGCCTGAGATCTTCACCTTCCCTCCTCTCCTCCCAATCGATCCCTCAGCCTCACCACCATCTTTGCAGCAGACTGCCTGCTGAGACTTCTCCTTCCTCTCCACTGGATCACACAGAACTTCTCCCCCAACCTTCCTCCCCATTTACCCTGTTACCTCAACCCCCAACAGCAGGCATTCTCTGGGACTGCTCCCAGCCAAACCTACCTCAGAAGCAAGTAGGCCAGCAGAGCAGGTAGGCAAACTTCAGATCTTCATTCTCCCTCTTCCCCACAGTCACTCCCCAGCTCTATAGCAGGATACCTTCTGTGGCCTCTCCTCACTTCTGCCTCCATTCCCAGGAAACTAAGCAGATCTTGAAACCCCCTTGTAAATGGGACCTTTTTTTTTTTATTAGTTATTACACTTTATTTAATTTGTATTTCCACTATATCCCCCTTCTCTTGTCTCCTCCTAGTCCACCCACTCTCCCTCTTCTCCCCTTCTACCCCTTTCCCTAGTCTCTGATAGTAGAGGTCCTCCTCCCCTTCTATCTGATCCTAGCCTATCAGGTCTCATCAATGCTGGTGGCATCATCTTCCTCTGTGGCCTGGCAAGGCTGCACCTCCCAGGGGGATATGATCAAAGAGCTGGCCATTGAGTTCATGTCACAGACAGTCCCTGATCCCCTTACTAGGGAACCCACTTGGAAACTGAGCAACCTATGGCTTCCTCTGAGCAGTGGTTCTAGGTCCTCTCCATGCTTGGTCCTTGGTTGGATTATGTGTCTGAAAGGCCCCCAGACTCAGGCTTTTTGGCTCTGTTGTTCTCCTTGTGGAGCTCCTTTCCCCTCCAGGTCTTTTTTTTTTTTTAATTCTTTATTAATTACACTTTATTCACTTTGTTTCTCCC
Source organism: Psammomys obesus (assembly GCF_907164565.1). Taxonomy (NCBI): domain Eukaryota; kingdom Metazoa; phylum Chordata; class Mammalia; order Rodentia; family Muridae; genus Psammomys; species Psammomys obesus. Next base: position 5,264,289 of record NW_026596443.1, on the reverse strand, counting down.
CTGTGGTTCCCTCCCCTCTCCCGTCCCAACCCCTCCCTTCCTCCACCCTCTGCATGCATGCCCCTCCCCAAGTCCACTGATAGGGGAGGTATTCTTTTCCTTCCTTCTGATCCTAATCAATTAGGTCTCATCAAGAGTGGCTACAGTGTCTTCTTCTGTGGCCTGGTAATGCTGCTTCCCCCTCAGGGGGAGGTAATTAAAGAGCAGGCCAATCAGTTCATGTCAGAGACAGTCCCTGTTCCTATTACAATGGAACCCACTTGGATACTCAAATGCCATGGGCTATATCTGTGCAGGGGTCTTGGGTTATCTCCATGCATAGTTCTTGGTTGGAGTATCAGTCTCAGGAAAGACCCCTGTGCTCAGATTTTTTGGTTCTGTTGCTCTCCTTGTGGAGTTCCTGTCTTCACCAGATTTTACTGTTTCCCACTTCTTTATTAGATTCCCTGCACTCTGCCCAAAGGTTGCCCATAAGTCTCAGCATCTGCATTGATAGTGTGCAGGGCAGAGCCTTTCAGAGGTCCTCTGTGTCAGGCTCCTGACTTGTTCCCTTTTTTCTGCTTCTTCTGATGTCCATCCCCTTTACCTTTCTGGATAGGAATTGAGCATTTTAACAAGAGCCCTCCCTCTTGATTAGCTTCTTTAGGTATACAGATTTTGGTAGGTTTATCCTATATTATATGTCTAGATGAGTCAGTATATACCATGTGCATCTTCCTGCTTCTGGGATAGCTCACTCAGAATGATCTTTTCCAGATCCCACCATTTACCTGCAAATTTCATGATTTCCTTGTTTTTTATTGCTAATATCCCATTGTGCAGATATACCACAATTTGTGCATCCATTCCTCCACTGGGGGGGCATCTGGGCTGTTTCCAGCTTCTGGCTATTACAAATAAGGCTGCTACAAACATGGTTGAGCAAATGTCCTTATTGTGTACTTGAGACTCTTTTGGGTATATGCCTAGGAGTAGTATAGCTGGATCTTGAGGAAGCGCTATTCCTAGTTGTCTGAGAAAGCGCCAGATGGATTTCCAGAGTGGTTGTACAAGTTTACATTCCCACCAGCAGTGAAGGAGGGTTCCCCTTTCTCCACAACCTCTCCAGCATGTGTTGTCTCTTGAGTTTTTGATCTTGGCCATTCTGATGGGTGTAAGGTGAAATCTTAGGGTTGTTTTGATTTGCATTTCCCTTATGACTAAGGACATTGAACATTTCTTTAAGTGTTTCTCTGCCATTTGATATTCCTCTATTGAGAATTCTCTGTTTAGCTCTGTACTCCATTTTTTAATTGGATTACTTGATTTTTTGCTGTTTAACTTCTTTAGTTCTTTATATATACTGGATATTAGTCCTCTGTCAGATAAAGGGTTGGTGAAGATCCTTTCCCAATCTGTAGGCTGTCATTTTGTTCTGAAAACAGTGTCCTTTGCTTTACAGAAGCTTTTCAGTTTCATGAAGTCCCGTTTATTGATTGTTGCTCTTAGAGCCTGTGCTGTTGTTCTGCTCAGGAAATTTTCCCCTGTGCCAATGAGTTCAAGGCTCTTCCCCACTTTTTATTCTAAGCAGCTTAGTGTGTCTGGTTTTATGTTGAGGTCTTTGATCCACTTGGACTTTAGTTTTGTGCAGGGTGATAAGTATGGATCTATTTGCATTTTTCTACATGTAGACTTCCAGTTAAACCAGCACCACTTGTTGAAGATGCTGTCTTTTTTTCCATTGAATGGATTTGGCATCTTTGTCAAAGATCAGGTATCCATAAGTGTGTGGATTTATGTCAGGGTCTTCTATTCAATTCCATTGATCCACCATTCTGTTTCTATGCTAGTACCATGCAGTTTTTAGTATTGTTGCTCTATAGTACAGCTTGAGGTCAGGGATGGAAATACCTCCTGAAGATCTTTTACTGTAGAGAATTGTTTTAGCAATTCTGGGTTTCTTGTTGTTCCATATGAAGGTGAGAATTTTTCTTTCAAGATCTGTAAAGAATTGTGGTGGTAATTTGATGGGAATTGCATTGAATCTATAGATTGCTTTTGGTAGGATGGCCATTTTTAGTATATTAATCCTGCCAAGCCATGAACATAGGAGGTCTTTCCATCTTCTGATATCTTCTTCTAATTCTTTCTTCAGAGACTTGAAAGTTTTTTTATACAAGTCTTTGACTTGATTGGTTAGGTTCACACCAAGGTACTTTATGTCCTTTGTGGCTACTGTGAAGGGTGTTGTTTCCCTAATTTCTTTCTTGGCCCTTTTGTCTTTTTTTTTTAATTAATTTAATTTTATGTGTGAAGGTGACAGAGCCCTGTGGAATTGGTGATACAAACAGTTGTGAGCTGCCATGTGGGCGTTGGAAATCGAACCCAGGTCCTTTAGATGAGTAGACAGTGCTCTTAGCCACTGAGCCATCTCTCCAGCCCTGCTTTTGTCTTTTGTATACAGGAGGGCTACTGATTTTTTTTTTAGTTAATTTTGTATCCAGCCACTTTGCTGAAGGTGTTAATCAACTGTAGGAGTTCCCTAGTAGAGTTTTTGGGGTCACTCATGTATACTATCATATCATCTGCAAGTAGTGAAACTTTGACCTCTTCCTTTCCGATTTGTATCCCCTTGATCTCCTATGCTTGTCTTACTGGTCTAGCTAGGTCTTCAAGTATTATGTTGAATAGATATGGAGAGAGTGGGCAGCCTTGCCTTGTCCCTGATTTCAGTGGGAATGATTTAAGTTTCTCTCCATTGAGTTTGATATTGGCTATCGGCTTGCTGTATATTGCCTTTACTATGTTCAGGTATGTGACATGTATCCCTGATCTCTCCAAGACTTTAAACATGAATGGATGTTGGATTTTGTCAAATGCCTTTTCAGCATCTAAGGAGATGATCATGTGGTTTTTCTCCTTCAGTTTGTTTATGTGGTGGATCACATTGATGGATTTCCGTATATTGAACCACCCCTGCATGCCTGGGATGAAGCCTACTTGATCGTAGTGGATGATATCTTTGATGTGTTCTCGGATTTGGTTTGCAAGTATTTTGTTGAGTATTTTTGCATCGATGTTCATGAGGGAGATTGGCCTGAAATTCACTTTCTTTGTTGGGTCTTTGTGAGGTTTAGGTACCAAGGTGACTGTGGTTTCATAGAATAAGTTTGGTAGTGTTCCTTCCGTTTCTATTTTGTGGGATAGTTTGAAGAGTATTGGTGTTAGCTCTTCTTTGAAGGTCTGGTAGAATTCTGCACTGAAACCATCTGGCCCTGGGCTTTTTTTTTGCATGGTAGACTTTTGATGACAGCTTCTATTTCCTTAGGGGATATGGGACTATTTAATTGGTTTACCTGGTCTTGATTCAGCTTTGGCATGTAGAATCAGTCAAGAAAAATGTTCATTTCATTTAGATTTTCGAATTTTGTGGCATATAGACTTTGGAAGTAAGACCTAATTATTGTTTGGATTTCTTCAGTGTCTGTGGTTATGTCCCCCTTATCATTTCTGATTTTGTTGATTTGGATAGTTTCTCTCTGCCTTTTAGTTAGTTTGGCTAAGGGTTTGTCTATCTTGTTGATTTTTTCAAAGAACCTGCTTTTGGTTTCATTGATTCTTTGAATTGTTTCATTTGTTTCTAATTTATTGCTTTCAGCCCTGAGTTTGATTATTTCCAGCTGTCTACTCCTCTTTGGTGTGTCTGCTTCTTTTTTCTCTAGGGCTTTTAAATGAGCCATTAAGTTGCTTGCATGAGATGTTTTGAATTTCTTCTTGAAGGCACTTAGTGCTATGAACTTTCCTCTTAGCACTGCTTTCATTGTGTCCCATAAGTTTGGGTACATTGTGCCTTCATTTTCATTGAATTCTAGGAAGTCTGTCCTTTATTTCTTTATTTGTTCTCTGACCCAGCTGTCATTTAGTAGCAAGTTGTTCAGTTTCCATGTGTGTGTAGGCCTTTTGCTATCTTTGTCATTGAGGTCCAGCTTTAGTCCATGGTGATCAGATAGGATACAAGGGATTATTTCAATCTTCTTGTATCTGTTGAGGCTTGCTTTGTGAGCAACTATATGGCCTATTTTGGAGAAGGTTCCATGAGGTGCTGAGAAGAAGGTAAATTCTTTTGTGTTTGGGTGAAAGGTTCTGTAGATGTCTGTGAGGTCCATTTGATTCATGACCTCTATCAGAATTATTGTTTCTTTGTTTAATTTCTGTTTTGTTGACCGGTCCATTGTTGAGAGTGGGGTGTTGAAGTCTCCCACGACTAATGTGTGGGGGTCTATGTGTGGTTTAAGTTGTATTAAAGTTTCTTTTACAAATGTGGGTGCCCTTGCATTTGGAGCATAGATGTTCAGGATTGTGATATCTTCCTGGTGGATTTTTCCCTTGATGAGTATGAAGTATCCTTCTCTATCTCTTTTGATTAATTTTGGTTGAAAATCTATTTTATTAGATATTAGAATGGCTACTCCTGCTTGCTTCTTGGGTCCATTTGCTTGGAAAGCCGTCTTCCAGCCCTTTACTCTTAGGTAATGTCTATCTTTGTGATTTAGGTGTGTTTCTTGTATGCAACAGATTGTTGGGTCTTGTTTACACACCCATTCTGTTAGTCTGTGTCTTTTTATTAGAGAATTGAGTCCATTGATGTTGAGGGAGATTAATGACCAGTGGCTGTTAGATCCTTTGATATTGATGTTGGCTATGGTAGAGTGTTTGTGTGTTTGGCTACTTTTTGTTTTGCTGTAGTGAGGTTATTTATTTCCTGTGTTTTCTTGAAAGTAGTTAGTTTTTCTTGGGTTGTATTTTTCCTTGTAGTATCTTCTGTAATGCTGGATTTGTGTGTAGGTATTGCTAAAATTTGTTTTTGTCGTTGAATATCTTTTCTCCATCTATGAGGACTGAGAGTTTTGCTGGGTACAGTAGCCTAGGCTGACATCTGTGTTCTCTTAGGGTCTGCATGATATCCATCCAGGCTCTTCTGGGTTTCATAGTGTCTGTTGAGAAGTCAGGTGTGATTCTGATGGGTTTGCCATTATAGGTTACTTGCAGCTTTTTAGTATTTTTTCTTTGTTCTGTATTCTTACTGTTTTGATTTATTATGTGGTGGGAGGCTTTTCTTTTCTGGTCTAATTTATTTGGTATTCTGTAGGCATCTTGTATTCTTATAGGCCTCCCCTTTAAGTTGGGGAAATTTTCCTCAATGATTTTGTTGAAAATATTTTCTGGGCCTTGGAGGAGGGAATCTTCTTTTTCCTCTATTCCTATTATTCTTAGGTTTTTGTCTTTTTATGTTGTCTTGGATTTCTTGGATGGTTTGTGTCAGGAATTTTTTAGATTTATTGTTTTCTTTGATGGATTCATCAATTTCTTCCATTGTATCTTCCACACCTGAGATTCTTTCTTCCATCTCTTGTAGTCTGTTGGTTATGCTTACCTCTGTAGCTCCTGTTTTCTTTCCTAGGTTCTCCCTCTCCATGATTTCCTCCATTTGTTTTTTCTTTAATTCTTCCAATTCTGTCTTCAGATCTTGAACAGTTTGTTGATTTCCTTCACCTGTCTGACTGTATTTTCCTGTTTTTCCTTCAATTCCTTCAGCTGTTTCTTTGAACATTCCTCTGTTTCTTTTATTTCTTTCAGTGATTTAATCATTTCCTCTCTTAACGCCACAAGCTGTTTGGCTACATCTTCCTGTATTTCTCTACGGATGACCATAATCTGTTTTATTATCTGTTTTATATCTTCCCCTAAATCTTTATGCATTTCATTTGCTTCCTTCATTAACCTCTTCATAAGCATAGATGTAAGGTCATCTTCTTGAATTTCATTTATGTTAGGGTGTGCAGGGCAACTTGTCCCTGGATAACTGGGTTCTGAGGATGCCATTTTGCTTTGCCTTTGTTGGTTGTGCTTTTTCGTTGGCCTTTACCCATCTCTCTATCTCAGGTGTTGTCTGTTAATTTCTGGTGCCTGCTGGGTCCTGGGGTGGGGAGAATCCACTTGGCAGGGTTCTGAAGGAGATCTCTGCTTTTTGGGTATGGTCAACTGAATGGTGGTGCTTCTCAGGAGTTCTTAACAGTTCACTTCAGGTGTATGGACCTGTGTGGTTACTGTGGTGTTCAGGAAGGCTCTCCTCTCATCAGGAGAGGTCCTGGTGATGGCTGCCCTGCTGCTGGGTTTCTTGCTCTAAATTTAGTGAGCAGCAGCTATTGCTCTTAAGGTGTAATTGTTGGGTGCAGCCCTCTTGAAGAACCAGGGATTCCCACAGTTTCGTCAGTTTAGCTAGGGATAACTGGATGATCCTTGGAGCAGTATCTGAGGGCTGCTGTAATGACACTTCGGCTTTTGTAGGTCTGAGGATACAGCTGTGTGCCCCAGTGCCCTAGCAGTACTCAATAATGGCAGGTGAGCACAGCGCTCATGCCTACAGTAGAAGACTAGAGCCTAGGGTCTGTGTGAATCCAGAAACTCTTTTGGAGCTTCGTGTCCTGAGCATTGGACCTGATGATCCCCTCACTGTGGGGTTTCCTCCTGACAGGGACACCCAATCTTTGCTTTGGGGACAGCCATTCTGTCTGTGATGGCAAGTACAACCCACAGGTACTGACTTATGTGGCTCTGCCTTTCTGTGTTTCTGGGGATTGGGTGCCTGGGCGTCTGCCAAAACTGGGTAACTTTTCCCGAGACCTTTCCAGGGTGGTGGTATTGGCTGAGTGCTCTGAGGTCAGACCAGCCGTTCCCCTCCCTGTGGGTTTGCACCCAACAGAGACACTCAGTCTCTGGTGCCCTGGGGCCCACAGTTCTATCTGGGGCAGTGAGTCAGGTGCAGGCAGGGCTCTGTACCAGTGCCTGGGTCCCCGGCTCTGGCTCTGGGCTGGCTCCTGGGTGCCCGCGGAACCTGAGTCTTTTCCAGGGGATGTCTGGGTGACCTAAGTTCGGTCCCAATTGTTTCCTGCACCGTGGGGTTATCTCTAGACTGGAAATCTCAGTCTCTGATGTTATGGTGCCCACAGTTCAGTCTGGGACAGTGATCAGAGCTCGCTGGCGTGTGGCTCTGGGCTGGCCAAGTGCCTGGTGGAACCGGGATCTCTTCCACGGTTTAGGTGGGTGAGTTAAAGCTGATTGACTCCCCCACCGTGGGGTATCTTCTCACCTGGGAAACACAATCATTTGTGTTTTAGGGCCGCGAGTTCTGAATGCTGGTCACTGTGCCGATCCTTCTGTGCGCTGGTCAGAACAAAAGTTGTCCCGGCGCCGCCATCTTGCCGAATCCCCTCCAGGTCTTTCTATCTTCATCTTCTTCCATAAGGTTTCCTGAACTCTGCCCAAAGTTTGACTATCAGTCTCAGTATCTCCTTCAGTACCCTAGTGGGTACAGTCTTTCAGAGGTCCCCTGTGGAAGGCTCCTGTCCTACTCCTTATCTCCTCCTACTTCTGAAGCCTGTTTGCCCTTCTGAGTGAGGTTTCCGCCTCTTCACTACACTTAAAGAAATGTTCAACATCCTTAGTCATCAGGGAAATGCAAATCAAAATGACACTGAGATTCCACCTTGTACCCATCAGAATGGCTAAGATCAAAAACTCAAGGGATAACGCATGCTGGAGAGGTTGTGGAGAAAAGGAAACCCTCCTTCATTGCTGGTGGGAATTTAACTTTGTACAACCACTTTAGAAATCAATCTTATGCTTTCTCAGAAAATTAGGAATAGCAGCTATACTACTCCTGGGCATATACCCAAAAGATGCCCCACCGTTCAATAAGGACATTTGCTCAACTATGTTCATAGCAGATTTATTTTTAATAGCCAGAATCTGGAAACAACCCACATGTTCCACACGGAGGAATGGATATAGAAATTGCGGTACATTTACACAATGGAATACAACTCAGCAATTAAAAACAAGGAAATCAAGAAATTTGCAGGCAAATGGTGGGAACTAGAAAAGATCATCCTGAGTGAGGTATCCCAGAAGCAGAAAGACACATATGGTATATACTCATTTATGAAAGGATATTAGCCATATAACATAGGATAAACATACTAAAATGTATGGTCCTAAAGAAGCTAAACGGGACCTTTATTCAACTGTTTCAATTGTCTCAGAGATACTGCCTCTTTCTGCTAACCTTGGCCTAGTTCTGGTAGCTTCTAGCCTCCATACAATTTAACCTAGGCCTAGAATGTTTTCAGCCTCTGAGACTTACTGCTTAATAAGCTCACTATTTCTTGGGTTCTTAATGAACCCTGGGCAGGCTGGTTCAATTCAGCTGTTCTGGCTCAAACTTCTCTCCCAGCTGACTTATTCAATCTGGCTTGTCTCTTGACCTCTAAATTGCTCTACCTGGACTCAAACTAACTCTAGCAGTATGCTCTAATCTTCTGGCTCATTCTGTCTTCACCTGTGTCTAGCTTGTTCTCTCATTCAATCTCTCTCTGTAAAACTCTCCTGTAAAACTGTCTCTTCCTACCTGTGCATTGCCCCTTCAGTAGCTTTCCTCTCCTCTCTCTTCCTGTGAGAGTTGGACATATCCTATTCTGTCAAATCTTCTCTGATTTCACACTTTCTCTGCCACTCAAATAAACATCACTCTCAAACATAAGTGCTTCCTTCAACAAACTTTAATCCCAAATTTCATTGTTTTGGATTAAAGGCATGTACTACCGTGCCTGGACCTAAGCTTTTCTTTACCTGACACTTGCTCTATACCAAGCTGGCATTGAACTCAGATCTGCTTGCCTTTGTCTTCTGGACTAAAGGTGTGTTTGTATTCCAGCTGGATCACACAGACCTAGAAGATATTTGGATGTGACCTCTTGCCAGAACAACCATGTTCTGAATTAAAGTTCCTCTACATACCCTACTCTCCTCCTTCCTGTGGACCCCTTAAAATCCTCATCACAGCTCATCCTCATTGCTATGTCTCAGCTCTTCAATACATAAAAACACATCTTACTCGGACCCTGCAGTGGCCACACCTATCAGGACCCCAGAGAATTTCTTGCCAGGAAATACATAGCCACCACACTCTACTAAAAACCAAAGAGGGTAATAAAAACCAAGGAACAAACTCCCAACCAACAAAGACCAGGCCAGATATCAGCACTTAGAATCACAGTCTTCCCAAGCCCCGATGTCAATATGCCAGCATAAACACACAGCAACAGCAACACAGTGTGTCCCCAGGAGAGCCCAGCAACCCCAATTTCAGCAGGCCCTGAACATCCCAGCATAGCTGAAACACAAGAAAAAGATCTTTAAACCCTCTATGAATATAATAGAAGTCTTTAAAAAGGAAACGAATAGATCCCTTAAAGATACCTTTGAAAATACTAACAGTGAAAGGAAATTCAGACCTGAAAGAATAAACAAAATAATAAAATTAAAAAACCAAAGGGAAACCTGAAATGAAAAATTTAGGAACTCAAACAGGAACCTTACCAACAAAATGCAAGAGATGGAAGAGAGAATCCTGGGCATTGAAGATGTGACAGAAGAAATGGATACACTGATTTTAAAAAATGTTAAATCTAAAATGATCCTGGCACAAAGTATACAGAAAATCTGGAACACTATGAAAAGACCAAATATAAGTGTAATCAGAATATAGGGATAGAGGGAGGAGAAGACCAGGTCAAAGTCACAGAAAATATTTTCAACAAAATCATAGAAGAAAATTTTCATCACCTAAAGAAGATCCCTCTTAATGTACAAGAAGTATACAAAACACCAAATAGACTGGACCAAAAAAGAAAATAATGATCAAAATACTAAATGCACAGAACAAAGAAAGAATGTTTATTAAAAGCTACAAGGGAACAAGTAACACATAAAGGCAGACCTACTAGAATAACACCTTACTTCACAATGAAAACTCAAAAGAGCCCAGACAGATGTTCTTGGAGCCCAGACTCCAAGAGACCATAGATGCCAGCACAGATTACTATACTCACCAAAACTTTCAATCACTATAGATGGAAAAAATAAGACATTCCATAATAAAAACAAATTTACACAATATCTATCTACAAAAGACACTAGCTACAGAAAACACTGGAAGGAAAACTCCAACCAAAAGAGGTAAACCACATCCAAAAAAACACAAGGAATAAATAATCCCAGAAAAGAAAATCAAAAGAGGAGAAACATACAGAGAGACAGACACACACCACCACCAACAACAACAACAAAATAACAAAAATCAACCATCTTTGATCATTGATATCTTGCAACACCAATGGTCTCAATTCCCCAATAAAAAAACAGACTAACAGAATAAATACAAAAATATAATCCATCTGCTGCATCCAAGAAACACACCTTAAGATCAAAGAAAGACATTAATTAAGGGGATAAGGATAAGAAAAGATATTCCAAGTAAATGGACCTAAGAAGCAAGCCAGTATAGCCAATTTAAAACCAGACAAAATAGACTACAAACCAAATTAGAGATAGAAAAGGATACTACCTGCTCCTCAAAGGAAAAATTCTCCAAGAGGACATTACAATTCTTCACATCTATGAACCAACATAAGGGCACCCAAGTTCATGAAAGAAATACTATTACAGCCTAAAGCACATATTGGCCTCACACACTGAGAGTGAAAGACTTCAATAACTAACTCTTGCCAATAGATTGGTTATCCATACAAAAACTAAACAGAAAAACTCTGGAGCTAACTGATGTTGTAAACCAAACGAATTTAACAGATACGTACAGAACATTTCACCCTAACACTAAAGAAAACAAGTTCTCATCACCTCCAATTTCTCCAAAATTGACAACAAATATCAACTTAAATGTAGAGAAATGCAAAGCAATTCCATTAAAATCAGGAACAAAACAAAGTTTTCCACTTCCTACATACCTACTCAAAATGATACTTCAAGTTTTAGCTAGAGCAATAAAACAACTGAGGGGGATCAAGAGGATATAAATTTGAACAGAAGAGATCAAGGTATCTTTATTTGTATATGATATGATACTATGCATAAGCAACCCAAAAAAATTTTATCAGAAAACTCCTATATCTGATTAACACTTTCAGCAAAGTAGCTGAATACAAAATTAACAACAACAAAAAAAAGTAACCCTCTCATATACAAATGATAAATGGACTGAGAAAGAAATTGAGGAAATAACACCTTTCACAATGACCTCAAATAAAATATCTTGAGGTAACTCTAACCAAGCAAGTGAAAGACCTGTCTGGTAATAACTTTAATGCATTGAAGAAAGAAATTGAAGACAACATCAGGACATAGAAAATTCTACTATGTTCAAGGATCATTAGTATTACTATGGTAAAAATATCCATCCTACCAAAAACAATCTGTAGATTCAACGCAATCCCCATCAATATTCCAACACAATTCTTCACAGTATTGAAAGGACAATTTTCAGTTTCATATGAAAATAGAGAAAACCCAGGATAGCTAAAACAATCCAGAATAATAAAAGAACAGCTGGCGGTATCACCATCCCCGATTTCAAGGTTTACTACACCTGATTTCTTATGAAGAAGCTAAAAATACAAACTGGATTAAAACAAACAAACAAACAAAACAAAAACCCAGCATCTTCAACAAAAAGCTGCTGGTCAAATTGGATGTCTACATGTAGAAGAATGCAAATAGATCCATACTTATCACTCTGCACAAAACCCAAGTCCAAGTGAATCGAAGATCTCAACATGAAACCAGACACATTAAATCGGTTAGAAGAGAAAGTGAGGAATAGCCTTGAACACGTTGGCACAGAAGACAACTTCCTAACAGCACCAACTAAGATGTCTGATAGAGCAGGCACTAAGTTCAACAATTAATAAATGGGACCTCGTGAAATTGAAATGCTTGTGTAAGGCAAAGGATACTGTCACTCAGACAAAGCTACAGCGTGGGAAAAGATTTTTTTTTACATGTACCTCCAATAGAGGGCTACTATCCAAAACAAACATAAAAAGAACTCAAAAAAGTACATATTAAGAAAATAAGGCTGGGCGATGGTGGCATACCCCTTTATTCCCAGCACTCAGTAGGAGCTCTGAATTTAAGGCCAGCCTGGTCTACAGAGTGAATTTCAAGGCAGCCAAAATTACACAGAGAAATCTTATCTCAAAACAAACAAACAAACAAAAACAAAAACAAAGAAAGAAAAGAAAATATAAGTAACCTGATTTTTTAAATGAGGTACAGATCTAAACATAATTCTCAAAAAGAAGAAACTCAAATGGCTAAGAAACAAAGAAATGTCCAGCATCCTTAGGCATCAGGGAGATGCAAATCAAAACTACTTTGAGATTCCATCTTACACCCATCAGAATGGCCTCGATCCATAAAACAAGTGACAGCTCATGCTGACAAGGTTGTAGAGTAACAGGCATCCTTTGCTAAAGACAACACCCAAGATGGCACCTACCTAGACCCTTCACCTTACATGCTAGCATCTGAAGTTACTCTGCACGCTACTAAAGGAGAAATGTAAGCACCAACCCAGCCACAAACCTGTTGGTTTACTGGGTCGTCTGCTTTTTGGGCAGCTAGCCCAGCCCTTTCTGTCAGTGATAAAGACCAAACATAAATAAATGGACCATTTGAGAGAAGCTCTTACATAAGTCTAAAGGGTTTTTTTTTTTTTAATTTGGTTGGTTTAGATTCTTAAGATTCAATTTTATTTTATCTATATGGGTGCTTTGTCTACATATATGTATGCGCATCCCACATGTGCAGGACCCATAGATGTCAGAAGAGGGAAAATGGACCCCAATGAACTAGAGTCATAGATGGTTGTGACTCACCATGTGGGTGCTGGGAACTGAACTTGGGTCCTCTGGAATAGCAGCCAGTGCTCCTAACTTCTGAGCAATCTCCACAGATCCTAGAGGTCTCGATTAAAATATATATATATATATATACATACACAAATGGCTACTAATTGGTTTGTATATGAGTAGAACTTGAGCATACTTAGAACACATGAAGCGTCCTCAGTGAGTAAATAAATGACACATCGCAACACGAGCTGTATCGAGGCAGTGAGGCTATAGGGTTGGTTGCTGCCCTGATTTCTATACGCTGTTTTTAGATTTAAATGATGGGAATCTATAAGGACTTGAATACAAACACAAGCCTTTATGTCTGAACTATCTGATAAATGGTTTCGATGTCATGGAAAGCTGTCATGAGGATAAAAGCTAGGCAAGAATGACATCAGCATCTCTCTACGTCCTATAACTTCCTTTGTTAGTCCAGGTTCCGGAGCAAGTGGATAAGGAAAGTGTGACATGCACCCTCTGTGGAAAACCAGCATTTAAAAGGAAGGAAACCCAGAGCTAGAGATGGCTCAGTGGGGGGACAGCACTTTCTGGAATGAGGGCTTGAGTTCAGGTCCTGGCACCCACATTAAAAGCCTGGCATAGCCACGCATTTGCTTATAACCCCAGTCCTGGAGCAAGGGGCTTGCTGGTTGCTGCTCTAACTCTGTGTTCAGCAAAAGACCCTGTCTCAAAGGAATAGGGCAGAGAGTGATAAAGCAGAGTTAGATGGATGTCCTTCCAGTCTCCACACACGTGTCTGTGCCACCCCACACACACCAACACACATATGTCAACACCCACTGATGTACACAGAGGAAATGCTCTCATTTGCTACAATGAGGATGAGCCTGGAGGACATTATACCACTTGCAATAAGCCAGGCTGGAAAGACCGAAATCACATGCTTTACTAGCATGTATAACCTGAAATAGAATCATAGCTGGAGTCCAGTGGGCATTAGCAGAGGCTAGGTGGAATGGTGAGGGTAGTTAGGGGGAATGAGTGTTAAGGGTTTAAGGTGATTAATGGGTTATCTACAGTTCATCAGAAGTTTTAAAGCAGTTTAGCCTAGTGGTTATTCCTATCTTGTCCAAGGACCCCTGGGGTTCTCAAGCCCTCTTCCGGTTTTCAGCCAATCGGTGCTATCCTATTAGACTGGCACTTCTGCTGATGACGCAAAGGCGATAGTGTACCAACTGGTTCCAAGGTGAGTTGAGACCATGGGTCTTTTACTACCCGAAGAAAGCCGGATGTTCTCATGAACTTCCTTTAAACTTCTGAGTCGGGGGGATACATCTTTTTGGTGTTTTCATTGTCAGCATGGGAAGCTTGTGTAACTATTGCTAGCAAAGGCATTTGTATAACTGTTTCAGGTGAGAGGTGAGTGAACCGTTTTTTTTTTTTTTCCAATGGAACCTTATTGTTACCTTGAATGACTGGCAGACAAACTGGTTGTTTGGACTTGGTTATTTATTTGGCAAACTTTTTTTTTTCATTTTGTGTCACCACCAAGAAGACTGTGCCACTTTGCATGCTCATCAGCAGTGGGTGAATGGCTCTGCCTAAGTGTCCGTTGGTAGCTAAGTGTTACCTTTTCCCTCATACTTGCTAACCTACCAGGTGGAAAACATGGCTACGGGTGAATGCACACACCATTATTTGTGTGAATGTTCTAATTCATTTATTTTTATTATATGCACCCTTCAATTAATTTACTTCTCATATCTTCTTCTGTTATTTGATGTCCTAAATGTTAGGTGAAGTTATTAGCAAAAGGAAAAAAAAAAAAAAAAAGACTAGAAGGAAGTTCACCAAAAGTTAACAACTTAATATTATGTTTATTAGTGATTTTCTTTCATGATTCCTTGACTTTGCCAAATTTAAACTAATTTAAACAAATTTAAACTTCTTTAGTAATCATAAAAATCAATATAAATTCTTTAGATTGTATTATTTCTGCTTGAATAAGCGTAACACCAACACTTGGCACACGTGCTTTAGAACGTCTCGTCTTCCGGCGCCTCATCTCCAGCCATCCAATGTCCTCATACTGCTCTCCTCGCACGGCGTGTGACCTGCCCCACTGTGTACTGCACAATGACAAGAGCAGGGCTGCAGGTAGATGGAGAGTCTGGCGGTCCACAGTCCTTACGGCCACGACTGCTGGCTTAACAAGGGCTATCTAGCGCTGGTCCTTCCAGATGCCTACAGAAGGCTTTCTTTCCTGCTCAGACTCACCTTTCAGGGCAGAAACTCTGAATCCTCTGAATCAATATTCAATTACTTATGACTTTCAATTTTTAATTAGCATGTGTCTCAACTGGATGGCTGAACGGTCCTTTGTACTTTGAGAAGTCATTATCAAGTATTATTTTGGGCTTCTTTAAAGACATATGTTTAATTATTTACTATGTGCCTGGTTCACATTGTGTCAGACCTCCAGGCACTCAGGAGGGGACATTTTTTTAAACACATCAGAAAGAGATCAAAATTTCCCATGTATGCTTTAACAGAAGCTTTGCTTGATAAGAATAAAATAGGACTGTTAGAAATCACATACATTCGTGCATGCATCCTCTCTCACACACACAACATATTCTAAAACTTTATAATTGGTGTATGTTTATCTACATGGTATAGAACACATAAGGACATGCTTGCATACAAATTTATAACGTCTTTAAGTATACCCTACACACACTTCTCTACCCTCACCCTTTTGCCCCTCCCAATTGTCTACTTTGTTACCCTAGACGGTTTAAAATTGTATGTTTGTGCAGTTTTTCTATGTCTTTAAGACAAACCACACTTGCCAAGACATTGGAGCTAAATTACTAGCTTTGGAGAAATAGTTCAATATTTTCAAAAAGCCAAATAACCTTTGCATACCAAGAATAAATTTAAGAAAAATAAAATGAGCAGACAGGATAACTATATGAGCATGAGAATGGTGACTCATTATTTCTACCTCTAAAGCTAGCAAACTGCACTGTTGTTCGTTGGTGAAAATACCTGTCATTTACCAAGCAGATTGCTATCCACCCAGTACACTAGAAATTCCTATCAACGTTATATTTATTTCATCTTCACAATCACCTTAAAATAGGTGTCGTTGTTGCTATTCCATGGACAAGGGAGTCAATACTCAAAAACCCAGCTAATATATAATCAAAGTAGAAACTCAAACCTAGATGTGTTGCACCCCAAAACCAATACTCTTAAGTTCTGGCCATCTAGTCTCCCCATGAAGAATTTAAAATTATAAACATTAGCAAATACTTTATTTTTTTTTACCAACACCATTATTGTATAGTTTTTAAATACTAATGAAAGACCAGTGTTAATCATAAACATGTTAAAGCACTGGCATGATAATGTCAATACAAACGAGTATGGCAGATGGAAGGCTCCAGTCCTTTTGTTTTCACAGTACACAAAGACATCTACATAAAGAGCAAGGTCTCTGCATCCGTGCAGAAGAAATTCTTAATGTCCTAGTTCCCGTGTTAATGCTTTCTATCATTTGAAAATAGCTTTTGTAATTGCCAAAATGTCTGTGCACATTTTCTTCTAAATCACAGAAAGATTGTGAAGGAAGTTAAATAGAAAATTAAGCAAGAGACAGAACACAACCGCCTCTACACTGCCGACCTTGATGCAGAACAAATTATTTAAAGGTAAGCAAGCCTTGCCCGGCCCTTCTTCCAGTGTAATTTTTCTTTGTGTGGTACACCCTGCTCAGCTTTAACAAAGGGAAATTGGTAAGAAGATAATTATATCCTCTTTTTAAAAATGATCTAGCAATAGCACCTTTAAAACCACCTGCATCTTCTCAGCAAATAAAATAACACATGAATATAAATGTTTCATGCAGCTATCAAACATTGATAATACAGGTTTGAATATTTATTGTTACCTTTGGCCAATGCCTGAGTTCACTCTTTAGCAGGAGAGGCACAGCAAGAGAAGGATAGCCTTTGGGTAGCACTGATTGGGATGGTGCTCATATTAGAATATCCCTGTGGAAAACGGGCCCAGCATCCTTAATCTTCTTAATATGACCCTTCTGTACATTCATCTGTAATCAGCTTTCTCTCAGATTCTAATAGATTCTCTCTCTCTCTCTCTCTCTCTCTCTCTCTCTCTCTCTCTTTCATATAAAGCTCTGTGCTTCTTTACAATGGGGTTATTTAAATGACCCTAGATCTTTCTGTAGTCCACAAGAAAGGTTTTCCTGGAGATTTCATTGCCCTGGAGATTTCATTGCCCCATTAGTATTGACTCCAGGCAAAATGTTTTTCTGTGAACATCAAAGTGTTTTGCCAGTCATCTGACTTACCTTATTCATGTTTCCTCTTCCGTGCCTCTTCCCACCTTCTGAGAGCTGAAGGAAGTTGGAGCAGGGAAGTCATGCCCCAAAGCTGACTATGTGGCTGTTCGTGCCTTGTCCCAGTGTGCTTTCTCTCGCTGTGATAAACACCAGGACTGAAAGCAGCTTCCTGTAGTGAGAGAAGTTAGGGCAGGAAGTCAGGCAGCAGCCACGGAGGAACACTGCCTACTGTCTTGCTCTCCAAGGCTATGTTCAGTGACCTTGCACTTCCCAGGACCATCTACCCAGAAGTGGCACTGCCCACCCTGGACTGGGCCCTCCCACATCGACCATTAATCAAGAAAATGCCCCCACAAACTTGCCTGCAGGACAGTGTGATGGAGACATTTCAAATAACTCTCATGTCTCTCATGTTGTGGTGACCCCCAACCATAAAATTATTTTTGTTACTACTTCCTAACTGTAATTTTGCTTCTGTTATGAATCGTAATGTAAATATCTGTGGGTTTGGGTGGTCTCAGGTGACTACTTTTTTTTTTTTTCCTTACATGAGAATTATGCCCAGAACTTATTTTCTCCACGTTTTGGTGAAAAAGAAAGCCTTTTCCCCTTCTTCTACATATTTACCAAACCACCCTTATCACTTGACCCTCTGTCTCACAGTCAAGAATAATGAAAAAGGCAAGAGTCACACATGCCAGCAACTAAAATTGAACTTGAGAGCAAGACGTAACTAATTTACAGCCATGTTTTACACTACAAAAGTCAATTATGTTGTTTTCGTTTTCATTTAAAGCTTATTGTCTTTGACACAGGTTGATTCGCAAGGGGTAATGTGTCATATCGTCTGTAATCATATCGTCTGTTTGACTTACAGAACACTAATAGTAGAAAAGTTGTATCTCTCTGCAGTGTTGATCTATGTTTTGACTGACTAAGGTGAAGCACTAGGGACCATCAAGAGGGAATAGGTAGGAATGCCCTTTCTAGCTCTTAACTGTGATGGACAGCTTCCAGACTGAAGAGCCATTTCCGGACATCTATGTATAAATAGAGACAATGCGACATTATCAGGAATCCTGTCCTGAAGTTTCTCATCTTCAGTTTATAAGTACACTGCCCGCAGCAATGCTGTGAGGCTTATTTCCCAGCATCCTCCCCTCTACTAAGTTAGAAAGTAAACTCACTGACAGTAAAGGAAGAATAAGGAGCTGTCTCAGATTGTTTTAGTTTTAAGTTTTGTGACATATTCTGTCTTCAAACATCTTGTTTCTCTACAAAATAAATACAACTGCCTTCTTTCCGATCATTGGTGGGACAAACAAGAGAAATGGAAGGAAATTCAGTTTAGTCAAAACGTGTAGGCTGACAAGAGATTGAAGAGACCTTCACTACCAAATTTTGAAAATGAAGAAAGCACATACCAGAGTAAAGGTAGTTTCCTAAGGACACCTCATTAACAATTCAAACAAATTAAGGGCTCAGGGCACAGGCTCAAGCAGCACCTTTCCTTTTGGACACACACCAGAAGCTGCTCCCAGTAATTGCTACTGAAAACTGTAAAACTAAGCATAAATCCAAATGACTATTACAGAGCTTGTTTTTCTGTATCATTCTAAAGTATCCAATTGACTCTACCATGGTAGTAGCAGTCAATAATTCTGGGTTTAGGAGGTCTAATGCCCCATGCCTTCAATCCTAACACTTGGGAAGCAAAGGCGGGCAGGTTTCTGTGAGTACAAGAACAACCTAGTCTACATAGTTGAATTCCAGGCTAGCCAGGCTGCAAAGTGAGCCCCTGTTTCAAAAATAATAATAAACAAACAAACAAATAGAAAAACAACTCTGGAGTCATACGAGCCAATATGATTTCCCCTTCCTTCCTTCCTTCCTTCCTTCCTTCCTTCCTTCCTTCCTACCTTCTTTCTTTCTCTTTCTTTCTTCCTTTCTCTCTTTTTCCTACAAATCTCATGTATGTGAAACAAAGTAGCCTATGAGTAATGCTTTCTTAATAATCTCTGTATTTCCTTTGGCTTTTCAGTGGGAGGAATGTTAAAGGACACAGGAGGAAAACAATGAGCCCAGAGTCACAGGCTGGAACTGGAGATGCCGCTCAGTGGCAGAGCACTTTCCTAGCATTCGCAAAGTGCTGCGTGGACCTCCAGCACAAAGACTGACTGTCAGATAGACCTAGTACACACAGAACACGCAACTCTCTCCACTCTGCCCAAGAAGTTCACCCTGAATTTTTGATCCAACTGCCTATCCCTTGAGCTAGTCCTTTCCCTCGCAGGTCACCGCTGTGTAGACCACCTGCCCAGCAGGCAACACATTGGCTTCCTTATACCCTAGACAAAGCAATCAAATGGCAGGCTGGTTTTGTCAGTTTTATACCAGCTGTATATTTTCTAGACACAAAGCAAGAATTTTAATTCTCATTTTTGCCCCTTGTAGGCAGGCAAATGGAGTTGAGGAATACGGCAAAAGAGAGTGCGTAGTGTGGCTACATAAATGCATAATAATAGATGATGGTTTAAGTAAGACTGTGCCTCATTTATTTCCCAAAGCATGAAGATCACTCTTTTAATTGCGTCAAAAATCACGGTTTCTTAGGATGGTTTCTTAATGTTGTATTGGATTACACAGTTTCCTTATTGGCCAGTCAACACAATGCAGGTTGAGCAAAGATTTACCCTTCACTCTACTCTTGGGATTTCATCAAAGAGGCTGCCCTCAAGTTTCCGGCCTAGCATATGGTGAGCTGACCCTCATCTATCATTGATCACCATCAACATCTTTTTTCCACCCCACTCAAGGCAGATTCCTTTGGCTAGCTTACATTCCTTGGTTCACAAAAGTTGAAGAGCTTAAAGCATGTTAACTTGTAATACCAATGTGCTTGGTTAACAATTTAAAAGGACATACAAGATAGAAGAACTAAGTTCTAGTGTTCTACAGCACAACGATAGAGTGGCCATACATAGCAATAATTTACATTTCCCAAAAGCTAGAAAAAATGTAATGCCTTCACCATAATAAAATGATAAATATTTGAAGAGATGGAAATTCTTAATTAGGCATTACACAAGTATACGGATATTAAAACATCATATCATACCATATAGATATACAAATATAATCTTATATGTCACCTTAAATGTTTCAAATATACTAATAAAATGGTGATGCTATAATATAAAAAAAATTATTCCACAGGCTGTAAAAGCTGCTTGAATTTATGTGATATTTTTATTCCCTTCTATCTCTTAAAGCATCCACTGCTTTATTACAAGACCACTCAAATTCAAATACGTATAAAACACTTGAATTTTCAGGTTTTTAATATCAAGAGAAAAACTTAAGCAATTTCCACTGCTTTAAGTCTTTTATAATTTGCTTTCTTTTCAGAATATTTTACATCTATATATCTTAGGAACATCATTCTTAAAAATGATTAATAGCATTTCAACATAAGCTCATACTTTCTAATTTGAAACTATATTGTTTTCCTTAAAGGTCAGAGAAATTTATCTCCCTATGCGTATTTAGTAATTGCATGCTTTTCCATTTATTAAAAAAATTATAACACATCTACTAGAGAGAAGTATAACAAAAAATTTTTGAAAATTTTTTGAATGTACTCTCTTGTTATTCTTTTTGTCCTCAATCTTTTTATATTTAGAATATTTTTTTACTTTGTGGCAACCATTTTTAAGTCAAAATGTTGACCAAAACAGCATTATACAATTATGGATGACAGTAAAATTCCTCCTTTGTTTCTATTTGTTCCTGGAGAGTGAGGAAAGCTCTCATTCCTCCATCCTCACCCGAGAATCACAATGTTCATTGCTTTTGCAGGAATACCCCACGTAGAAAGATAAGTTTCAGGTGATATGAGTGGTAAAAAACATAAAGCTACATTTTCAATCAATATATTGAAGCTCTGGGAGTTTTACACGCTATTGTTCACTTTAGGGAGACCCAGAAGAGAATCCATATCTATTGTACAAGGAAATAGACAAAACAGCATGCGCTTTAGCCATTCAACGCTGATTAAAGAATAATGGGGAAAAACTTTTATGTCAGTAAAAATGAAATCATTTGGGATTACTTGGGGTTTTTGTAATGGACAGCAACAGGTTTAGATCAACATCTGCAGGTTCTGTCCCGAGATTATCTCATGGAAGTATACTCTGGTTTTTATTTGGTGTCCAATCATAATCACCCATTTAGTCAATCAATCAATGTCTATTTTTAACTTATGCTTTATACTGACAATGTATAGTGATGGGCTAGAAATACAGAAACCATCAACCTGGGCAAATCAGAAAGAGTCATGTGTGCACATTGGTTAAAGTTGGTGTCTGGGATTAATGCACGGAACAAGATAACACAGACAAGTGAGTGTGTGCACCTCTGTGTCTATATGCCCTTTCTGAAGGCTTGTGACTTCATCAATAGGCTCGAGCTGAGGAGACATACTGTTCTTCAAGGAAGCATTGATAGCTTACAGTCTTTAGTAACATGATATGAAGTCTGCAGGACTCTAGCTCAGTCTGTAGTCTTTCTCATAGAAGCATCTTCTACCAAGCTCCTTCACTCTCAAGAATAAAACCGTCTTGAATTAAAGGTAGAGGCCACACAAATACCACCAAACGAAACCCGCCCTGTGTCTATATGATGCGTATGTATGTATATCCACATTGTGAGTACTAGCATGTGTGTGTGTCACGGTGTGCATGTGAGGTCACAGGACAACCTTCACTCTTGTTCCTCAGCTTGCACCTAACACATGACCCAGGATAACTGGCCTGAAAGCTTCTGAGAGTTATCCTGTCTTCGTTTTCTCTTTCTTTCTTTTCTTTCTTAAAAGAATTATTTATTTTACATGTATGAGTGTTCTATCAATAGGTCACCTGCATGCCAGAAGAGAGTGTCAGATCCCAGTATAGATGGTTGTGAGCCACCATGTGGTTGCTGGGAAATGAACTCAGGATCTCTGGGAGAGCAGACAGTGCTCTTAACCACTGAGCCATCTTTCCAGACCCTGTCTCCATTTTCAATGAGAGTTCCGAAGAAGTACTGAGATTAGTGACACCCTCACTCTCCGTGAGTGAGAAGAACATGTTTGCTCTCGGGCGACTCTGTACTCTTATTATACTCTGTGCCACATGTAGCACTCCCTGCCGTTTTCTCTGGACCTCCTCACTCTAAAGAACCCGAAAAATTCTGGAGGTATCATGTTTCCTTAGGTAGAGGTCCTGGCTTGATAGGTGGAGTGTCCTTCTGACCGGGTGATATACCAGTGTGCTTGTATATTAAAAATGCAAGAAACCTGTTGCATGTAAAAGGTGGTGAGTCTCTCAGTAGATTTTCCTCCCACATCTAGCATTTTTAAATGCCTGTTTATTTGAGATGAGAGAATAAATGACAATAAAGACACGTGACACCATTCACTGTCAGAAAACAATTTAAGAATTTCTGCCAAAGTGTTGCAGACTGCCAAGCAGCACACACATTTGAAGTCACGCACAATTTGATTTCCGACGGTGGGCCTGTGCAAATGTATCTACACAATGAGGCTCTCACTTAAGTCTCCTGCACGCTAAAGTAGAAACGATTCTTAAATCTGTAAACCATTTCTTTTAATGAAAAAAAAACCCATAAAATGTAAAAACACATTCAGAATCAGGGGTCGTATGCTGCCGTGATGGTGACCATTGGGCATTCCGTGTCAAGCTGTGCGCTTTGCTCTATTAACTCCTTCAGCACCTCAGCAGTGGGTGCCATCTTCCTTTCACAGATGAGAAAACTTCCCCAGGGTCACATGGCCGCTAAGAAATGGGTCAAGAATTAAAACACAAGGCCACTTGATTGTAAAAATTATTCTCCCCAAAACTACAACTACCATGAACTGAGGAATTCTGCTCTCTGGGTTCCATCCCAGCCCTATTGAGAACTATTGACGTTTGGACTATCTATGTGATGTCTTTGTTTTCTAAAATATTTTATATTTTATGGCATAATCTAAAGTTATGGGTTTTTTTTCTTTATTTTCTTTATAAGCCTTTAAATATAAAGAAAGCAAGCCATGGGCCCCAGGCTGCCTGCCTTCATGGGCTGGGGCATACACCTGCTCAAAGAGATCAACAGTGTAGCTCCAGCTGAGCCATCCCTCACCTGCCTTTGCTCCCCGACTCTTCCTGGAGGATCCTGTCTGATCCCATGCCTTAAATACGCTCATGTATCGAAGACTCCCAGGCGGATCTGCCCAGAGCCGACCTTCTTTACTTTGTGAGATAGAATTATACACACATCTGTGTATTTAACAGTACCCCTGGATAGCTGCTAGGGCTTGCAAATACCAAACATCTGAAAGATTATTTTTTGTCATCTTCACACAAATTCCCAGGTTGGTAAAAGACTCCACCATCCTCAAGTCCAAAGCCTACCCTTACGTCCTCCTTTCCCCATATTTCCCACACCCTACTCATCTCCTGGACTATGTCTCTCCTCTCCAATCCCTTGACTGTCATCCTAACTTATGCCTTCATTATCCTGTCATCTGAATGTTTGCAATAGCCTCCTGGGGTACGAGGTCTCCTAACCTCCACTTTCACCTCCCGACAGCAGAGAAAGGCAGATAAATTCATCTAATTTTGATTTAGCAATGGTACATTCACTTCATCAGCAGAGTTCCGGAAGTTGACAAGATGTTGTAAAGCAGCCTGCATGGAAGAAAGCTCAGAATGGTAGGCACAGTGGTTACATTCCCCTGAAGATGAATGCCTGGAGACGGGGGTTGGGGACAGGGGTTGAGGCCTGGGGGGGGGGGGGGACACCATGGTGGAACATCTGATCCACTGTCTCCCGCTTCCAGTCACTAGAGTGGGGTGTCTCAGTTCTGAACTAGAGTGACTTCAGCCAAATGGTAGCAGAATTTGTGAACTATCAAAGCTCCTTGGAGCTCCACTCATTGATACTATTTTAGAACAATAAGATTTACTAGCCAGGGCTGCTTGGTAAACTCATAGTCCACTGTGCCTCCTGGCGGTGCTTTCCTGACATCCAGTCTATTATAGCCCATTCTCTTCTGAGTTTTCCCTCTCTCTGTTGTAACGTAAGCACTTCAAGATTTCATTCGTCCTGGATGGAAACCACCAATTTATCTTAAAGCATCACATTTTTTTATTGTAGCCCTGGATGTCCTAGAACTTCCTCTGTAGACCAAGCTGTCCTTGAACTCACAGAGATTCACCTGCTTCTGCCTCCCCAGTGCTGGGATTAAAGGCATGCACCACTACTTCTGGCTGAAGTATCACTCTTAAACACATTTCCTTTTGAATCTGTGTCAAAAGAATGAAAGATCAATGTCTAGATTTCAGAAATCAGCCATGCAGTTGTGGGAGTACTTCAATGTAACTTTGAACTTTTCCATGTTTTTTTTTTTTAAATAAACTATTCCAGGCAGATTGGCACAGGAAACAAAACCAAATGCAGTAAAGAGGTAAGAGGTAACAGGTAATTAGTATTTCTGATCTAGTAAACACAGCGTGTAAACATTGGTGTGAACTAATATTTACCAAATAAACCATGTGTTCAGGCCTGTGCCAGGTGATATGAAAAATAGTAAGAGTTCAAAGACCCCACGTGCAACCTTGGGTTCAATCATCAGAAAAAAAAAAGAAGAAAGAAAAACTGTGGGGGAAACGCCTGGCCTGTTTTCCTAAATGCAAACAACTAAGCCAGGGAAAAGAGGCATGTGTTTAAGTAGCTCTGATCTGAGGCAGGGTGCAGAGAGCGTTTTAATGAGAGTGAAGCTGCAGAACTTGCGGAAGGGAGACAAAGCCCCTCGGGAGATGTTCTAATTCATCTAAAAATCTGCTAAGTGTGGAATTACATGTGCAGGCAAACGCCACAAGTGTTAGAAGAGCCACAGCTCAGTAAGAGGCACATTGCAGCGAGAGCGAGAACAGCGCTGTGCTCTCTCTGGTGGTTTAGAAATAGCTTCCCAAGTTGTCCAGAGACCTGAGAGCCTCTGTAGCTGTTGGGTGTCTGTAGCCAGAGGCCTTCAGTGGAATGTATTCCCTATTTTTCAGTGTTGCTCAAATGATAATCTTCAGATAAGCTTTTTTAATTCTTTAGCATATTTAATGACTTCAGAAATACGTAAAAAAATATATATATTTAAAATTTTAATTCCTGACTTTAGAACAAGCCAAAAAGCTAAGCTCCTACATACACCACATTCACTCTGTCGCCAAATATACTGAGGAGAAGGCTGCATATGACATATGGAGGGAAAGATGGAAACATCAGCTCCAGAGAAAGAATAACCCAGGAAAGCATGGCTTGATCATTGGGCCTTAGACTTCAGGGCAAAACCAAATGCACCCTTCTTTTTACTTTGGTGTGTGTGTGTGTGTGTGTGTGTGTGTGTGTGTGTGTGTGTGTTCTCCCCAGGATTAGTACTGTACAACACATGCAAACACTGGAAATAAAGAGCAATGTATACAGTGAATCTTTTTTTTTCTTTTTTTTTTATTATTATTTTTTTATTATTTTTTTCTTTTTAGTTACATTTTGTTAACTCTGTGTCCCAGCTGTATCCCGCTCCCTCATTCCCTCCCCAACCCCACACTCCCTCCCTGGTCTCCTCCCTGTCCCTTTCCAAGTCCACTGATAGGGGAGGACCTCCTCCCCTTTCATCTGACCCTGTTTTATCAGGTATCTTCAGGGCTGGCTGCAAAGTCCTCCTCTGTGGCCTAACAGACTGCTCCTCCCCCGGGGGGGGGGGTCAAACAGCCTGCCCTTGAGATCCTGTTAGAAATAGTCCGTGTTCCCCTTACTTTGGAAAACTACTTGGTTACTGAGCTACCATGGGCCACATCCGACCCTGAGATTTCACCTTACACCCATCAGAATGGCCAAGATGAAAAACTCAAGTGATAGCACATGCTGGAGAGGTTGTGGAGAAAAGGGAACCCTCCTCCATTGCTGGTGGGAATGTAAACTGGTTCAACCACTTTGGAAGTCAATCTGGCGCTTTCTCAGACAACTAGGAGTAGTGCTACCTCAAGACCCAGCTATACCACTCCTAGGTATATACCCAAAATTTGCTCAAGTACACAACAAGGACATTTGTACAGTGAATCTTTAAAGTCTAGAATCTACCAGAGATCCATAAAAAGTTATAACATATTATGTCAAGGGTTATAGTTGCAGCAAAAACACAATACTCCAGTTATTAGCAAGATAGGAATTGCTGACAACAGGGACAGAAAGGGCCCTGGAGAAAGCTTGACCTTTCTCTCTTGACGAAGTGAAGATGTTGGAGCCAGGCATTCCTTCCAAGCAGTGCAAATGCAGAGGAAAGAGAATAAGGACAGGAGTGGTGGCTGCTGAGAATAGCTCTGTTTCAGGTTGGTGGACATTCCTGCTACTCCCACTCATACTTCAGAGACATTTTGAAATAACTTTCAAAGAACCAGTAACATCCCAGAACTTAGGTCGAGACGCTTTTGTGCTGTTCTGTGGTGATTCCTGTGCATTTAGGCAACAATGCTCCATTTACACAGACCTGGCACCAGATATTAAACGCATGTAGAGAAAGCGGGACTAACTTCGGGTGGCAAAAGAACACAGGTTGCCTTGTATCTACACTCATTCCCACCAATTACCAAGAGCACTTAAATTGACCTCTGAGGGGCAGGTACACTGTTTCCATCCAGCTCTCCTCCCAGTCAATACCTCAGGAACATGAGGGCTGTTCCCCTGAGCTACAAAGTAACCCCCCAGTGAGACTAATTAGATTTCCCCCCAAAAAAGCACACTGGTTATTGATTTGAGAATTGAAAATAGTATTGATGTACAGTCGTTGCTTATACTTGAATAAGAATTAATTACAGAATTTTTAACTAGGAAAAATAGGAAATACCTGCAAGAATTTTAATATAAAAGATTCCCATGATGTAAAACCTTCTACACAGCCAGAACTTCCAGAATCTAATGATACTTTTGTGAAATGCCTTTAAATGTTGATTGAATGCACTAGCATGTTGAAATATTGGGTTTTGTTCCTGAAACTAAAGGCTGCAATATTCTTTAAGTGAGATTCATTCCTTTGAAGGTTTATAATTATGATCTCTAACTAGTATTAGCACTGAGTCTATATTATCCCACCAATATTCACTCATCCAACAAACATTGATGGGACACCACTGATGTGTGTGCCCGTGTACAAAGATGCTTCTTCAAAGATGAGGACGTGAACTGAGAACCTATAGGGTCCTGCCATGGAATGGGCACTGTACTATTTTTCACATTCTCCTTTGTTTAAGCGTCACCATCTTAGAAGCAAAGTACTGGCATTATCCCTACTTTTTAAATGAGCAATAAAAGAATCCAGTCATCTGAGCAAGAACTCCCACCTAAAGCAGATGGCTCAAAAAATAGTTCTACTTGTCGTCTTTCCTTTCTTTCCAGTTCCTAAGAAGTAAAGATGCTTAACTGGTCGTGGTGGCGCACAGCTTTTGTCTCAGCATTTGGGAGGCAGAGGCAGGTGGGTCTACATGAATTTGAGGCTGGACTGGACTACAAAGCAAGTTCCAGAACAGCCAGGGCTACAGAGAGAAACCATGTCTCAGAAGAAAAAAATTTTAAAAGTATAAGTGTTTGAATTTGGTGCTTAGCTCCATGTCCTTTTCTATCTCACAAACCCCACCTGGTCTCTCTGGTCATCAGGGCTGAACCAGGCACAAGAGAACAGCATTGTTGGTCCATTTACCTATAAGCTGTAACACCAAAAGTATTCTCTAGCTGAAAATATGATTTCAGATATACTTCCTAGCTAGAAACACAGTTAACCCTTCAAACTCACATAGCTGCCTTGAAGGCACCCCAAGTTTCAAGTAACTTCCATCTAAATGTGGTCATCAGCCTACCTTTAAGGATTAACACTTTCTTCTCCTTGATCTCAAATATCAGAATCCTGGGACCTGCTCTGGGTTCCTTTTCTTCTCTCACTGTTTGTACACTGTCCATTATTAACAGGTCATGTAAACTGCATCACCAGAATGCTTCACAATTTATCAACCCTCTGCTAGTTCAGTCCCTGGATCCAAACTAACACGGTACCCATGCTGTGGCTTCCTATTTTCCCCTGACATCTTTTATTCAAGACTGCAAAAGGAAAGTTTTAGGGACTTAAAAGAAAGATGGTCACCACTGCAAGCAGTTGATAGGGTCCAGGGAAAGAGCATGAAGGGTGTTTGGAAGACACATAAACGTCGTGTCTGCTTCTGCTTCCTCTTGGCACAACCCAGAGTCACTTTGAAGAGGGGACCTCGGTAGAGAGACTACCTAGATCAGATTGGCCTTCGGTCATACCTCTGAGATGTTTTCTTAATTCCTAGTCGATAGAGGAGGGCCCAGCCCACTATGGGTAGTGCTGTCCCTATGCTGGCAGGACTGAGCTATAGGACAAAAGTAGCTAAATAACTCAGTAAGCAACAGTCCTCCATGTTCTCTGCTTCAGTTCCTGCCTCCAAGTTCCTGCCTTCACTTTCCTCCAGTGTAACAGAAAACAAACCCTTTCCTCCATAAGTTAATTTTGGTCCTAGTGTTCATCACAGAAACAGAAAAGTACCTTAATGCTACAAGATAATACATAATGTTGACAATCAAGGAACATTTTTGTAAGAAAAGGCAATATATTTCAGAGAAGAACAAAGGAAAAAAAAGAATGAAACAGGAACTGCTGAGGACTGAAGTATTTCTCTTACCCTTACAAAAAGTTTAACTCGTATAACTAGCTGTTACCAAAAACAGTTTAAGTCAACTTGTTTGAATATGAGTTAACCGACCTTAGAATTCTCTGTGTTCCAGTGGTTGTGGTTGTGCACACCTTTAATCCCATCAGA
Organism: Psammomys obesus; assembly: GCF_907164565.1. Lineage (NCBI taxonomy): Eukaryota > Metazoa > Chordata > Mammalia > Rodentia > Muridae > Psammomys > Psammomys obesus. The sequence goes on along the minus strand of NW_026596443.1, from coordinate 5,235,247 downwards.
GGCAGGTATATCTCTGAGTTCAAGGCCAGCCTGGTATTTGAAACAAGTTTCAAGACAGCCAGGGCTACACAGAGAAACCCTGCTTCAAAAAAAAAAAAAAATCAAAACAAAACAATCTGTAAGCTCAGCTCTTAAACCATCTACGGAGATGCAGTAAAAACAACCCTATTTAGCTCAGTTACTATGTAGCTAAATTTCTGATTATGGCTCCTAGTAATTATTGCAGTCGCTGCTAGTAATAGTTAGTGACAAGAAAGATGAGATCATCCTACCAGATTCATCCCAGGTTGTGACAGCAGGGGATATATTCATGTACTGCATTCTAGTTCAAAAGAGAGAGGTATATTTTTCTTGTTTTGTGCTATATAAGCAAATTAGGTTGCATATCCAGATTTACTAATGGCTATTCTCATTAATTTTTAAACCAAAAAATAAATGATGCAAAACAAAGACAGTTCACTCAGGCTTCAAAAGTTATAGGTGGTCATTCTAAAAGATGGTGAAACTACACGCTTTCTCCCCCCTTGTCACGAAAGACATTTTTCTAATATCCTAGCTGTTTCATGGGGAGACAATGTCCAAGGAAAATCACCATATCAATCACTTTGAATGCCACCTTCCTGTAAAGCCAATAGCCAAAAAGAAGATACAGAAACTCTATGATAACTCCTTTATGTCCTGACTCCAGCAAAAATGCTGATTTTCCTCTGCTGAATAGGTAATGTCTCTCCCAGCTGAGGCACTTTATGCAAGGAAGAAAGCTTGCAGAGAAAATAATTGTCAATATATTAAGCATAACTGTCAATAGATTAAACATAAAGGAGAGAGCAGGGCTTGCTTGTAAATTACAAAGATACAGTGTAATTAAATAAATCTTCCACCTGCACTCCCCACCCCGACTCAGACACCGATCTTGCAGAGCTACCAACATACCTAGAGAAGCAAGTGTTTTCTGGGATTTAAATAACACAAAGCAAGATAGCAAGCGCCTTCTTGTAAACAATAAATGTGGAGCAAAGGACCGGCTTCTATCCAAACTAAGAAATTATTCGTTTGAGCTTTTCTTGTGAAGAAATCCATAAGCCAGGTGCTTGACCCCTGGGCTCCAAAGTGTGTTGTAGAGATTAGCAAAATAGTATGTGTGATGTAGTTTAAGCTCCTACAATATATGTAAATATATTGTTGTAGAATTGATTAGATCGGCCAAGCAAAATTGAGACCACTTGCAGTGAATTTTAAAGGAAAACTCCCAAATGAATATTTCAGGCCAGAGTGCACTTCTCTTGAAGCGCATGAATATGATTCAACTCTGCACCTTAATGGCTTTTGAGTGCTCCGTTAGATTGTTAATAAAGATGCTAGTTCCTCACAGGGTACATTGGGAGTGCATTGCCAGGTTTTCCACCCTGAGTATGAATAGAGGCACAGAGGTCATGTAAGACCCAGACAGGTGGCTTTTGAGACAGAACCTTGCAAAGCTGAGAAAGGCGAACTCAGACCTCAAAAGCAGTACCCATCTCTTGACTGCAAGCAGCAGTGGTGTGGCAGGCCATCGTCTGCATTCAGCAGATTTCCAGGCCACTAATAACTCCATCGTAAGTGAATTGCTAGCATATATGAATTGCTAGCATATACCAACTGGAAATGTTGGTAATTTTCATAAATGTATCGCCATGCACAATTCCAAGTGGGCTGTCTGCTTTGGAAAATCAAAACAGAGGCAGAATATTTAGCCTCTAATCCAGAATTAAGGAAACACTGAATTTAGCAAAATCCTAAAAATCCTTTGTGCTGGCAACTCTTATATCATCTTGACATATGCTAGAGTTATCTAGGGAGAGGGGACCTCAATTGAGAAAATAAATAAATAAAAAATAAAGAAAAAACCTTCATAAGACCCAGCTGTAAGACATTTTATTTATTTATTTTCTTCCTTCCTCCCTTCCTACTTTCTTTTCTTTCTTTCTTCCTTTATTCTTTCTTTCTTTCTTTTGTGGGGATTTGGGTGGGCGTTGTTGGATTTTTTATTCTTGTTTTTATTTTTCAAAACAGGGTTTGCCTTGGTTGTCCTCTGCTCATTTTGTAGGCCAGGTTGCCCTTGAACTCAAAGAGATAAAAGCAAGTGCCACCATGCCAGCTTTTCTTTTCTTTTTTTTTTTTTTTTTTCCAAATTAGTGACTGATCGAAGGATCCAGTCCATTTGTGGGTGGTGCCATCCCTGGGCTGATGGTCCTGGGTTCTGTAAGAAAGGAGGCTGAGCAAGCCATGAGAAGTAAGCTGGTGAGCAATACAGGTCCATGGCCTCTGCATCAGCTCCTGCCTCCAGCTTCCTGCTGTGTTTGAGTTCCTGTCCTGTTCTTTGTTCCTCCTTGATCTTTCCAACCATATCCATATCCAATGCATCCTTTAAAACCTCTCTAGTCCTTCTCTGGAAGGAGATTATTTTACTTCACATCTCCAACAACTGTGTCTTGCTCTCTTTTATCCTCTAATGGCTCTCTCTCTCTCTCTCTCTTTTTCTCTCTGTCTCTCTTTCCCTTCTCCCCTCTTCCATCTCTCTCTCTCCTCTCACCTTCCCTCCCTCTCCCTCTCTCTTCCTCCTCAACACACACCATAAATTTCTAATCGAACAGTAGATGTCCAGAAAATGACCAAAAAGTACTGTAAATATGTGAGTGAATTTAGACAGTGGCTCAGGATGTGGAATGGCAGAAGAGATGGAGATGGCTGTGCGCTCCTTAGGAAAATGCCGGGTAGCTGCAGAGCATCAGGAAATTAATCCAAAAGGATGGGGTGAGAGCAAGAACTGTGATCCACAGGAGCAGAGGGGCCTCTACTACCCAGATCACTAAAGAAAAGCCTCCCTGGGAATCCACAGATCCGTACATGTATTAAACAGGCCACAGCACACTATTGTTTTGCTGTAAATTAGAGACAACTATTTCTGAGCTCATTAGCTCATTTTTATGGCCACATACCTAAAATAAGTAAAATGAAATAATTTTCATTCTTTCTATTGCTAAAAATAATCCCCTCATTACTGGTAAAAGGGAAGTAGTTGAAACCAGGTCACACTCTGTATCCCAGGTTAACCTCAATTATCCTCAGGTAATTCTCCTGCCTCAGCTTCTTGGGTTTTGGAATTATGAATATGTGCCACCACAGCAGGATGCCAGATGTTTTTAGTTACAAGAAAACAACTTTATGTCAACCAATTAGACAATTGTATGTTCTGCAAAAAATTATAAAAATCATCTCAAGAATAAATAGAAAATATGAGTATGCCAATAGCAAGAAAGAATTAATAATTGAAATATTCCATCAAAGCTCATGCTTCACTGGGAATTTTCTAGAACTGTATGAGGAAGAAATAGTAGCAATCCCACACAAGCTCTTAAAGAAATGAGCTTCTCAGCTCCTTCTGTTGGCATGTGACACTAGAGCCCAAAGCTCTGGGCAAGAAAGCAAATGCTTAGTTGCCCAGGGTGGTCTAGGGCAGTGCTTGGTAGCAAATGGGCATAGGATATTTTTTCAGAATAATAATAGGTCATGATGGCAGTGCTTCAGTTGGATGAATATACTAAAAAGGATGAAAACAGTACACTTCTGGTGGATGATTTTAATTGTGTGCAAGGAACATTTCAGGTGTGATGCTTTTTTCCATATCTCCCTCTTAGCAATTTTTTTAGCTTTTCTCTGGCTTTATCACTATGATTTAAATTTGAAATAAAAAACACTTTCAAAAAAGCGTGGATCTGATACTCAAAATGTTTATCACACACGCAGTTTAATTTCTTTGAGCATGTTTATTCATTTGTAAAATGTACACGTGTGTCGATTTTAGTTCAATTCTTTTTTTTAACGTCGCTGCAGTTCCGCTGCTAATCCAAACAAACATACTTCTTCTCCAAGTCTGTTGAGCACACTGTCCTGTCCACCTGATCTCTCTCAGTGGGGCCTCACCTCTCAGGTCTTCTTCGGTCTTCTTCTTCTTTTGGTCTTCTTTGCTATTTCTGAGCAAGCTGGAAAGGATGCTGAGGAATGAGAAAAGTGACTGTGAATGATTGAGCCGCCTGAGCTCTCTGGTGACATGCTCCTGGCAATGAACATCATTTCAAGAACTGCAGTCTAGCTTCTTCAAAACCTCCCCACCACCCCACCCAAAGAGGCAGTGAGTATCACTGAATGGGGAGACCACAGGGAAGAAAAAGGAAAACACGGAAAGAAGAGATATGTAAATTAATGTTTTCCACACTAAACTCTGAGAGGAGGCGTCTAGCTTACCTATCCTCTGTCCTGTGAACCTGACTGCTTACCATTCTGTGCCTGACTTGTTCTTTTTTCTGGTGAGAGGAGGCTCATCCTCCCCCCTCCACACACACACACACACACACACACACACACACACACCTACTCCACAGGCTCAAATGTGTTGCCTTTGGTTCACTGATAACAAGCCCCCAATCTACCTAAGAGTTCTGGTGACTGAAGACACACACTTTTGATAAGAAGGCAGACATGGTATGTAGAACTTCAAGCATCATATAAAATCACATAAAAATCCTTGTGGATTAAGTAGCCTTTACAGTCACTCACCCCTGAGTCATCTCCTCCAGTCTCGTTTCGGTGCCTTCGAGGCTTCAGCTGACATAGGCACGCAAGGAGAAGGCACTGCAGGGCTTCACTTACAGGACTAAGTGTTCGATCGTCAGCAACTACAGAAGTTTCTGTGCCAAGCGGCGTCTGGCCTGTAGTTGCCAAGAAATAATGGGGACCCACATCCTCAGACAATCTTATTTGTGTTGACCAAGGCAGCACAAATGAGATCTAGCAGAGTCTTTTTTTTTTTTTCAGAGACAGGGTTTCTCTGTGTAGCCTTGGCTGTCCTGGACTCATTTCGAGGCTAGCCTCGAACTCAGAGATCCACCTGCCTCTGCTTCCTTGAATGCTGGGATTACAGATGTGTGCCACTGCACCTGGCTGGATCTAGCAGAGTCTTAAGTGAACTCTTGAATCGGACCTAAACACAGCCAATGTTGCCTAAGCAATAGCATTTGGAGGGAAGGAAAAATTAACACTATGAGGCTAACTCTAATTGCAGATTCAGAAATGGAGCAATTTGTGCCCATTGTCTCCAATTCCATGTTGGAAATGAGGTGGATCGTGGATTACCTTGCCATCCTCTGCCTCCACACACATTCTCCAGACTGGACCATCATCTCTTCAAGATGTGAGCCTAGGAAGGACTCAGAACAAAAGTTAGCAAGATCCATTGGCTTCATTCACCCATCGTTTCTGTTGCTGCTGTAACATATGGAATGTTCATAGATATCTGCGGTAAAAACAACCTCCAAAAACATTTTTTAAAGCTGTAATGTGTGAGTGTGTGTACGCTCTCATGCACAGGCGTGTAAAATTTGTCTGGCCTCAATTCACTGCTTAAATGAGATGTGCTCCAGAGTCTGGGGTATTTGAACACTTGTCCCCATTTGATGACTCTGTTTGAAGAAAACTTTCCTCCCTGAGGAACCATCGACACTTAATGGTATCTAGGGCAAGGGTGCCACTCTCTTCAGTGGTAAAGCATTGAGAAGGTGCCCCATACTTCATTAAATGGCCTCCCTTCCATATACAAGGGAGAAACTCTAAATACACGTGGTGGTTCACACCCAGTAAAGAGCTTTAAATACGAGAGGGACTTCACGAGAAGAAGAAAGGTTTCAGTGAGAGGAGGAGGCAGGGTGAACGGGTGAACGTGACTAACATGTATGAAATTTTCAAAGAATACAAAGTAAATTTCAAGTGTACGGGTCTCCTCAGGACTGGCTGCACTGTCTTCCTCTGTGGCCTGGCAAGGCTGCACCCCCCCACCTCAGAGGGAGGGGATAAGCTCTTATTAAAAAAAAAAAAAAAAAAAAAAAAAACTGTTTCTCCCTCTCCGGGCATTTAACAATTCTCAACAGATCCATGACTAGAGTTAGGATGCCATGGCCAAGTCTCATCTCCATGCTGAGATTTGAACCTGTTCGGGCCTGCACAGGTCTGCGTGTGCTGCTGCACTCACTGTGAGTCCATATGGGAAGCCGCCCTGCTGTGCACAGAAGGCACCGTTGCCCTGTGGTCGGCCACTGCCTGTCTCCTACGCTCTTTCTCTCCCTCTTCTGCAGCCTGGGGGGAGCAGGGGGAGCAGGGCTGAGCATTCTTCAGTCTCTGCGGGTCTCCATGTTAATCACCATCTACCTACATTACAAGTTTCTTAGGTGAAAGCGGAGAGATGCATTCATTTGTGGATATATTAAGTCATTACAAGGCAGTTTAATACTATGTCCAGGGCTGGAGAGACGGCTCAGTGGTTAAGAGCACTGTCTGCTCTTCCAGAGGTCCTGAGTTCAATTCTCAGCACCCACACGGTGGCTCACAGTCATCTATAGCATGATCTGATGCCCTCTTGTGACATTCATGTGTACAAGCCGATAGAGCGTTCATATAAATAAATAAATATTTTTTAAAAAAATGTTATGTCCATCTGGCTGTGGTGACATGAGCCCTTAGTCCCAGCACTCAGGAGGCAGAAGCAAGCAAATCTCTAAGTTTAAGGCCAGCCTAGTCTACAAAGCAAATTCCAGAACATCCAAGGCTACATGGAGAAACTCTGTCTTTAAATATGTGTGTGTGTCCATTTAGAGAATAATAGCAGTAGGTTCTTCTCTAGGGCCTATAAGCTATCTAGCCGTAGGTTCTTAGTCCAATAGTGGTGCCAGGTCTGGGTTTCTCTCCGAAATTGACACAAAGACCGTCACAATTTCATCACACAACGTGGAGAACTATGGTACTGACCTGGACGCTTCGTCCCCACTAGCTGGCTTCCACGGTGTTGAAAGGAGATACGCGTGCTGCCACAGCAGAAAGGTAATCATCAGCCACGGCCAGCTGGGAAGTCTGTGAGCCTCGATCATGACTGGCCTGGCAAAACACTCCAGTGGTCAACAGTGGCATGGACGTCATGGCAGGAGCCAATCACTTCTGACCGGATGTGAATTCTGATCCACAAGATGACCCACAGCACAGTTGTTGTTTTTTTTAACTGTCTTTTCTCTACTGTGTTTTTGGCACCCTTTGCAAGGATTAGCTAGCTATAATCACATGGATTTGTCATTGGGGCCTCTTTATTTCACTGCTTGGTATGTCTGATTTTATATCAACACCGTGCTGTAAAAATAATGCTTCTCAAAATCCCCACAAATTTAATTTATTTTCTCTTCCAAGTGCATATGTATATGTGGTGTGTGTGTATGTTTGCACGCATGCATGAGCACCCACACCCATGTATATTTTCCTTGTGACTGTATCCAGAGCTATGCATGCCAGGCAAGAGTTCTACCGCTCAATTACACCCTCAACACCATAAAAACATCGAGCACTAAGAACTTAACAAAAATGACAGAGAAACAAGAAAATGCTGCTCAACTATAATATATAACTATAATATAGCTTCAACTCTCAAAAGAAAACCAACCCATTACCTGCTTCATTTCTTTTGTCAATATGTCTCACTCCATTATTTTTCTTGCATGTCTAGTTTGCATCTCTCTAACTTTCTTATTTCCTTCTTTTGAACCTTCAAACCTGATATAGCAAATTATGTCCTTTCACTTTATACTTAATTTTTGATAATAATATTAAGAATTCTAAATTACAGCAGTATAATACATGGGTGTATTTATACACACACACGCACATATCTGTGCATGCATGACATAATATAATTCTTATCACTAATTATTTACAACATTGTTATTTTGAGGGAAATCTCAGGTTCTAATTTCAAAAATTAAGTATAGTAGTGTTCTGATTTGTTATGTGCAAAACCAGAAGAATTACAGTATATTCTTGACAGATCTGAACATTTTTCTCCTAAAAATTCCCCATTCCAATGTTTCCAAGTGGCAGTTGTAGAAACACGCCTGCCCTGTTTTTGAGAACATAGAATAGTCTGGCTTCAGAAAGTTAAAAAAAAAAAAAAAAGTAAGTTTTTAATCATTAACTGATCTATCTCATCATTTCCATCTAGGGTTCCTAGATTCTTTGATTTTATTCCATACTTCCCCCAAAGGTTTCTCCATTAATATTAACAGCTTTTTGAATCTCATTGCTCTGATTTATGCCTTTTCAATTTATTTAAGGTTGTGTCAATATTAAATTATCTGTCCCTGGTGAGCAACTTCAATAATGTTTAGATGCAAAATACTCCTAAGCATTACCTAGCAGGCAAAATCCATGTTATTACTTATAATGCCATCCTCCCTACCAGAATTAACTAATAATTAATGAGGGTTATATTAAAGAATCCAGAGACAACCTAAAATACTATAGTAAAAATATTAGTTCATTTTAAATGTTTTTTTTTAAACATTTTACTTCATTTTAAATGTTCTTGCTCTTGTGTAAAAGAGAGTGGAGAACCGTAAGGGTGAATTTTAATGTAGGAAACTATTATTTCCTGGGCATCCAGAAGAAAAAAATGTAAACTAAGGGAGTCTTCAGACTAAACCTTTCATTTAAGGAGACTTCCATTTTGAAGATGACACAGACATATACCAGTTTCCCCTATTTCCAAAAATACATACAAAAAATAATAAATAGGTGCCATGAGCATGATCATAAAACAAACAGAAAGGCCGATGCAGTGGCACAGGCACAACACGCAGCCGAGTATTACATTCAATATGAAGATCTAAGTGTGTTCAGGCTAAGACTGGAGACAAGAAGAGAAAACCTGCAGCCACAACTGACTCATCACAGCATGAGCTCTAGCAGTACAGCTATGAAGAGAAGCAAACAACAAACAAAAGAGAAGCCATTGGCATTCCTGTTGCTAAGAAAGTCTCCAGGAATCTAGGATAAAATTCCTATAGCTGATACCTGAGCTCTGCAAGGTTTCAGGATACGACCAACATGCAATCCAATGGTGGGCAAGCGAGATGACTCAGCAGTTCAAGGGCGCTCGCTGCCAAGCCTGACAGTCTGAGTTCAGTCCCCACAGAGTGGAAAAAGAGAACTGGCTCCTTCAAGTTGTCCGCGGATGTCCACCCTAACCCTAAGCACTCCCTACACCCATAGCTCCCACAGTAAACAAATAAAGGAGATTTTAATTCAAAAATAGTATATCTATACATTATCAGCAGACATGTGGACATTTAAATTAAAAATTCAATAACCATTTTTCTCCCTCCAAAGGATGAAATACTTGGGGCCGAGGAGATGGCTTGGTTTGGAAAAGTGCCTGCCAAGCAAGCCTGAGGATCCCAGTTCAAATCCTCAGCATCCGTGTAAAATCTGGGCATGGTGACATGCCTCCATAATCCTGGGCAAAGGTGAGAAACAGAGGTAGACGGATGCCCAGAACTTGCTACCCAGCTAATCTAGTCAATTGGTCAGTTCTGGATTCAACGAGAACCTTATGTCAAGGTGGAGAGCAATAAAAAAGACATCTAACCCCAACATCCAGCCTCCACATGCGTGAGAGTAGGTGTGTGTGGACACACACACACACACACACACACACACACACAAACCTGTATCTCAGTATCTAGAAGGCAGATGCAAAGAGGGTTGCTATAAGTTTAAGGCTAGCCTAGTCTACCTAGTAAGCTCCAGGCAAGGCAAAACTATGCAAAAAGATCTTGCCCCACTCCAAAAAAAATAAATAAATAAGGAAATAAATGGCCAAAGCGAAGATGCTGTCCCCATGAAATGCTATATGCATAACATCTCCATCCCTCCTCTACGGTGGCAGAAGTGTGAGTGTACATACTCTGAAGGGCATCTTGCTGATTTCTTACACAACTAAGCAGCAAACAGCAAAGTGATCCGGAACTATACATGCTTAGCTATTTACATCACTGAGAACTGAGAACAGAAATAAACATGCTAAGGCCAATAGCAGTTTCTTTATGACAACAACAAACCAAAGTAGGAAAAGCAGATCTCCTAATATGAGGGAGTTATCACATAACTGCCATGCGGCCACACCTGCTACACCAGTAAAGGAATTGGAACCGTGGACACAGACGTGAACGAAACTTTAAAATAAAAAAACCTATCATCAACAGGAAACCCAGTCCCAAAAGGTTCCATACACACAGTGCGATTACATTTACGTGACAGTTTTGAAAATTTAAAATTACAGAAAGGGAGACAAAGTAATGGTTGCCGGGAGTGAGGGAGGTGTAGAAATGGATGGCACCACGTCTACATATACAAAGACAAAGGAGAAAGGAAACGTGTAGAAACAGAGTATCTTGAATCTGTAAATGTCACTGTTTTGGTTGTGAATTTTTACTAGAGTTTTGCAAAATGTTTCCATTTAGAGAAACTGGAGTTCAATCCCTTAACTAGGAGCCCCCTCTCCAGCTCTGTTCGTGCATTCTTTACTCAGTTTCCGTCCTCCTTTATCTTTATAGACCCAGAGGACCGGAGTCCTGCTGAAAGTAAAGGTTTCTTCCATGCCTGCTCTAGCTCCCAAATAATGAGATGAAAACCTTTATTACCTGTTAATAAGTTTTAGAGAACTACAGCTGGGCAGATGCTGGCTACTTCCCAGCCATGTGCCCCGTGCTAATTGCCATCTAGTCTAGTCTCTTCCCAGCTGCTCTCTATTTGTCCTCCTGGTGACTCCTCATGGCCCTGCAACCTTCTCCTGTCTATCGGTCTGTCTGTCTCTCTCTCTCCCCCTCCTTCTCTCTTTCTCTCCCCTCCAGACTAGGAACAGTCTGTTCTCCCTACTGTGTCCTCTGCCCAGTCATAGGCTCCTCAGCTTCTTTATCAACCAATCAGAGGTAATTGAGCAATTTTTACACAACATTGAGACAGGAGATTCCTCAATAGTAATGACAATACCAGAATCTGTTAACATTTAGTTCACTGCCAGTTTAGCAATTAACAATCGAACATACAGAGACACGCCTTACTACAATGTGAATGAAGGTCAGGGTTACAGAGTTCTGCTCCCAGCACCCACGAAAGGCATCTCACAATTGCCTGTAACTCTAGTTCCAGAAAATCCAGAGCCCTCTTCTGGCCTCCTCTGGAACTGCACTCAGGAGCACAAACCCATACATAGACGCACATGATTAAAAAATAAGATCTTTCATAAAAACAGAGAAAATGCCTATTTCATCTCTTTCAACACCTGGTGAATTTACAATTATCTCAAAGCAAAAATGAAGTCTGGGGGCTGGAGAAATAGCTCAACAGTGAAGAGCACTTGTTATTGCAGAGAACCTGGGTTCAAATCCTAGCAGTCCCATGGTGCCTCACGAACACCCATAACTCCAATTCCAGGGAATCAACGCCTTGTCCTGACTTCTAAGGGCAACAGACATGCACGTGGTGCACAGACATACATTCAAAAAACCCACAACATATAGACAAAATAAGTATATTTTTAAAAATAAAATGAAACATAGATAAAGTTTAATTCATTTCAGAGCTGGATGTATCAGTAAGAACTTTCTACCACCACCCTAGCTCACGAATATTTACACAACGATTTAGTATATTTATTATTAGCTTATGGCACCATATAGCTGGTGGGCAAATTCTGAGCTATTTTAGCCCGGTAAGACTGGCCAGGCCTGTGTCCCAGTCATGTGGCTCATTACCTGCCCATGCTGGTCTTGTCCTGGCACTTGCTTCGCTGTGTCCAGATGGCAGCTTCTGTGCCCCAGGTTCCCACCTGAGACCCTCTCTTTGAGCCCCGAAGTACCATTTTAACTCTCCAACCCAGCTATTGGCTGTTCAGCTTTTTATTTAACCAATCAGAAGGTGGTGGAGAACAATGTTTACAAAACATTGAAACAAGAGATGCTTAATAAAAATGACAAGGCCAAAGTCCAGCCTGTACTCGACTCTGAATTTAGAAATCAACATTTGAATATACAAGGAAAATCTTTACACAGTGCACAAAACCCCAACAGCTGGGCATGGTGGCCTGTACCTGTAATTCCAGTACTTTGGGAGATAGAAGCAGGAGGATGGCAAGTTCAGGGTCAGCCTGGAGAACAACTCCGTCTCAAATTTAAAATAAAATATACATTTCAAAGAATCATAAGGCAATGTCTGGCTCACTAAATACACAGCAGACTTTCAAACAGAAACAAAGGTGGCTCATTGCACAGCACTTGCCTAACATACCTGAGACCGAGCCCCGGAATCACGAAACAAATCAAATGAGGGAAAATACAGATGGGCAGTAATACGATGCTACGTGATCTGTAGAATTCTCCCAAATTTCTGTAATGTTTGTTTTATTTTATCGTGTCTATTTTTATTAAGTAACACCAAAAAATTCCATGACAAGACATGAAAATTAAAATGTCAACAGAGTTAATTTTAAAATTCTCCTTTTCTGTATTTGTTTTAGAGTTTTGTTGTTTGGTAGTGTTGCTGCCGCTGTTTGTTGTGGTGGTGGTGCTGGTGGTTCTTAAGACACAATTTCATGTGATCCAGGCCGACCTCAGACTCGCTTTGTGGCAGACACTGGCTCCGAACTCCTGATGCCTTTGCCTCATCTCCCAATTGCTGGGGTTACAGGTGTGTGCCACCATGGCCAGTTTAAAAGCTATCTTTTAAAGTCTCTCTCTTCCCCTCCCTCACTTTTTTCCTCTCTCCCTTCCCTTTCTCCAGTCACTCTTTAGAAAGAATTACTGCTCCTCATTATACCCGAGGCAAATACACAATCGCAATTTTAAGCTGAGGAAGAAGGCTCGGCCAAAGAATAATGGATTAAGACTTACAACTAGGATAAATGCAGACATGAAACGAGAAACCAAGCCAGTGGAGAAAGAAAGGTGCATAGAAAAGGGTAAGACTTTTTACAAGGGTCACACAGCGATTCAGCCTGTACGCATGATGCCACCGGGACGGAGAGCTGTGATACAGGTCCGAAGGATTACAGGCTGGTACTCACAGTAAGTCAGCCACCTCTGAAGAGACCCGGAGCACAGACATACAGTGACGGGAAGGTGCCGAGAACTCCACTGCACTGACCCTGGGGAATGCTGTGGAAATGCCTGAAACAGAACATTTAAAACATTGTAACACACCCAGAAGAGAGGAGAGAATGAACCAGAAAACTGCTGTCTCCTGCTACATACAGTTTTGCTGTACACTGGCTGGACAAACAGACACGCCCGTGCACCACCCATCTGTCCTCACGTCGATGACACCCGAGCACCAATCCAGCGATCATCACTCGCCAACTTCACTTTCCCTTTGCGGCCGCTTCCTGTCCCAGGCACTTTCGGCTTCATGCTTTCTTGAACTCAGAGGCAAAGAGAACTTTCCAGGGATGACCTTTGCCTCCAACACAACACAAGAATAATTACAGCCTGAGTTTGTGGGGAAAATAACTCCTACTCAGCTCTTGACCTGCCATCCGCCCTCTTTGTGATGCCCAAGTTGGCACATGTAGACTTTCCCTCTCAGTCTATGCATTAATAAACACCAGGCATGCAAGAGGAGAGTACACCCCAAACCTTTTTATCCGCACAGAAGTTGCACAATAATTTGCATTCATCGCTGGCTGTGCTCAAATGAGCCGTGTGTCCACAGAGACCACTTGAAGCCTTTCTTGTCGTGAACAGGTGGCTGGCTGTGAGGATCTCCCTGATTCTTTTCAACACAAACATAAACAGGAGAGTCAGGGAAGTTTATCCCGCAAGCTTCTAAAACAGATGTCAATTACATTGAAGCGTTCCGTAAGGGGCACTAACTTTGTTATTGACTCCATAATGGCAACCGCCAGCTGCTGTAATTAGCCATCGATCTGAGTGGTATGTAGATTTGTAGTTCAATGAAAAGGACTCGGATTCCATTCATAAAGTCTGTCGCCCCAGTGCTGACGTGTACTGTTCACAGTGCTGTGCGCTAGGGGAAAATGCTTTTCACAGTAAAGTGATATACATAGCATGGAGAAATATTAGAAACTTGAGGCTGCATATAACCAGCCCATATCTCAAGCAAACAAAATTGTGTGTGAGTGTGTGCGTGTGCGTGTGTGTGTGTGTGAGTGTGTTCTGCACCAAAACTGTACTGGGGTACCCTGTCCTTGCTTCTCCAGAACTAAATAAGCCTTTTTTTTTTTTTTTAAATAAAGCTAGTCTGCTTCAGGTATTTCATTACAGTAACACAAAGCACTGCCTAATAAAGACTCTAGGCCTGGCATTCATTGAATGACTTTTTTATGAGGTGTTGTAATATTGAGCCCAAACTGAATACTAGAAAGCTTTAGAAAAGTCAAAAGATCCCGAACAGAAAACATCCCACCCATTTAGGGAAGACTTTAAGTTCATGTATACCTTTATGGTGTTTTCGTTCGTTTGTTGTTTTGAGACGGAGTCTCATTCTGTAGTTGTGGCTAGCCTGGAGCTCGCTAAGTGGAGCAGGCCGGGCTCAAACTCACAGAAATATGCAGCTTTCACATCACAGCCGGAGTCCATTTTCCAGCTCCTCTTGACTCTTACACCATGTTCGGGCTGCTCCTGAGCCTGAGTTCCGTTCCAGAGAAGGTGCTGGAGTTCCTCAGGGGCCTACCTCCTCAGTGAGGCTTGCTAAGAGCTCAGCTCCGGCAGCATGAACCTGCGCGGCGTGAACGGTAGTACCGCCCCCTTAGTGCAGTTCACCTTGCGCTGCAAAGGCTTCCGCCGCACGCACGTACCGCTACGGTGGCAACCTGGCCGGGACGTGAACTTCACCTGAGTGCAGGCAATGATGACATCATTGCAGTGAAGGTTAAGACGTTGCAGGTTCCTTGCCTTAGCCTTTAAAGCAGAAAGTCAAGGGAAGGTCTTAGGCTACAAAATGAGTGCAATGAGTTTGTGTGGTCAGTACCTTGGAGCCCCAGCGGAGCACAGATGGTTGTGTGCTACAGATGGCTGAATCTGCGCACAGGTGCCAAAACCTTAGCCATGTTGGAGATGTCCTAACTTCTTGTGCAAAGATGGAGTAAAGTTTCCCGCAGTTGGAGAACTTGGCAATGGAATCACTAAGTCATCACCAAGGTTGATGAAGCTGTTCATCAAGGGGGAAACTGTTACCATAAGGACGAATGGGTCAGTTATGAGGAACTCAGTTAACCGTTGAGCTGAGGTATTGTCACTTTTTCACAAAAGCCACTCCGCTGTTTCCCATAGTAATAGTCAGTACGTCTGCAGATGAGCCCTTTGCTGTACAATATGAAATCGCTGACATAGGACATTCCTTTTTTAAAAAACTGGAATCACTTGTTCCTCTTTGTTGGAAATAGTTTTTCTCTTAAAATATATTCTGATTATGGTTTCCAAACTACTATTTGGCTCCAAATACCAAAGATGAAAGGATCTTGGGCCTTGACAGAATCTGAGAAAAGTAAGCCTTAGAGGACTGCTTTTGCGATGCTAGAATGTTCTGATCTTTTCCGTCACCAGATTTATTCCTGAGTACATATGTAGACATCTTCTGTAAATAATCTATGTCTTTCTCTTCATTCTCCTCAATTTGTTTAAAGATAAACTCCAAAGTAAAAACTGGTCTTGTTAACATAAACATTTATATGTAGAAATATTGGTAATTTTTGTAACAAGTGAGTATTGGTGGTAACTGCAGCTTTAAGAAATCTTTTTCAACTTAAATAAAATCAACTGAATTTTGAAAGAAATTTAAAAAACGTAGAGGTCTACCAGTTCTCAGTAATTACCCTGGGGGACAATTCCCACTACATGAACCTTGGGGAGAACACAGACCGCATTCAAATCATAGCAGATTGTTTCAAAATATTTGCAGAACAATGAAGCCAAGACCTTGTAGAGCTTCCCAGACAGAGGATAAGACCCTTGGTGGGAACAGACTGGAGACCTTCACCTCACTGGCACTATGTGAATCACCTGAGCTAACCAGGGGAAGCCCCTCTGGAATTTAGGAGCACCTGCTTTGATTGGCAGCTAAGTTTTCTCCCCTAATCTCACCAATAGTTATCTCTGCTACCAAATTTCCATAGTGGCACCACACAGGCAGACATCAGCAAGAGAGCCAGCAAGGCCCCAATTTCTGGGGTACCTGTGTTCCTGAAATGTAAGGAGAGAGGAGGAGGAGGAGAGGCTAACCCCTGTTCTGTCCTACCTTGTTTTCCTTAGCTTCATGTTTTCAAAACTTTTGTACAAATTGTTCCTTGTCACTGCTACCTTTTTCTAAAACAAAACAACAACAGCAAACCATAAGCCAGGCAGTGATGGCACATACTTTTAATCCCAGCACTCTGAAGACAAAGGCAGGTGGATCTCTCTGAGTTTGAGGTCAGCCTGGTCTACAGAGTGATTCCAGATAGCCAGGGCTATACACAGAGAAACCCTGTTCAAAAAAATTAGATAAACAAAACAACAAAAACTGTAAGCACACTTGCCATCCCTTTTTTTATTATTTCATTTTTATTTTTATTGTATGCGTGAATATTTGCCTGTGCATGTACACTACAAGCTTGCAGAAGACCTCTAAAACCAAAAGAGGGTGATGGGCCTCCTGGAGCTAAGTTTAGCATGCAGCTGCTGGGAACAGCACCCGCTGTTGCTGCAAGGGCTCTCAGCCCCTGTGAGATCTCTCTAGCCCCCCTGCTCTCTTTTTAAATTATGAAGCTAGCACACAGTGTGGACTTCATGATGGCCACACTCTATTTATTCAGCCGGGACTTCGGCTCCTGTTTTTCTCTCTCCAAGCCTCCAGCTATATCATTATAAATGGTCCCAAGCAAGACCTGAGTGCCCTGTAGGGCATTTCGTACAAAAATTTCTTCATTGACCCTCTAAAAACAAAGTCCTATGCAGGAGGGTTAAAAATCCCCCAGGGAACTTCCTTCCTCTAACAGATTTTCCAGAAGGAATGCACAGCAGGGTCCTTGATTTGATTTCCTGTCCTGGTTGAAAGACTTCTGGAAAAAGACATGTTTCGTTCTCATTTTTCACTTTTTAAATGATGTTCACCTAAAATGAATTCCTACACTGCCTCAGAAACAAACAGGCAATGACACACACATATATGTCACTGTGTGTCTGTATATATACAGACATAATTTCCAAGAGAGAAAAATCCTCCCTCGGTTCAAACTAAATAACTCTGTTGAGTCTCAAAGGGCAGACATCTATCGTCACAACTATAAGAGCAGAACAAAGGGAATTGCAGCAGAGATAATGGGAAGAATCTTGACAATACAGATGTGCTCCTTCCTTTCCACGGATATACAGTGACTGTTTGTTTTTTAAGAGTGTCTTCACACAGCAACTGGCCACTAGTGCTTCCATGTAGACAGACAAACATACTTGCAGAACAACTGACCACAAGCAAAAAGAGCCTCTGGCCTTCAGGTTGATCTGAGACTTTGCCCATTTTGCTTTGCTACAGGAAACAATGAGGCTGGAGAAGTGTTGAGATTTCGAGCTTCAGACTCCAGCATTTCTGGGTCTTTGCAGATGTAACCAAATTAAAACAAGGTCACGGCGGACAAGGGTGAGCTCTGTTCCAATGACCAGCAGCCCATTCAGAGAAAAGACGCAGACAAAGGGACACCAAGGTTGTGGGCAACCTCAGAAGCTGAAACAGACACAGGGGAAGTTTCTCCTTGGAGAGGGAGCACAGCCCTACCAACACCTTGACCTCAAACTTAGACTTCTCTGCTGTGGGGATCAGGTTTTTTGTTGCTCCAAACCATCCAGGTTGCAAGGATTGTTATAAGACATTCTCTTTAGTACATAGCTGGGGCTCTTTCTAAAGATGTGTGGATCTTTCTGGGACTCCATCACACCTTCACAAACTGATCAGTGAGCGTGCCTCTGTCCACCATCACCAAGGAATAACTTCTGTTTCAGTTGCATAAGGGAATTAATTACCTGACTCCAGATTCTTTGTTTATTTGGTTTCTGTGTTACAGTCAAAGTTTCATTCTATATTCCTGGTCAGCCTCAAACTCACTGTGTAGCCTACAAGTAGCCTTGAACTCAAAGCAATTCTCCTGTTTCTTCTACAAATGCCAGGGTAACAAATGTGTGCTAGAATATCCCGCTAAGATTCTACCGAGGACTAGATATCTGCTCTATGTACAAGAAGGGGTTATTGTTGTCTGTTATTTCAGTTTCTACCATTTGCAGTGCCTAACTCAGGACAGGAGGAAGGAGGGGTCTAACAGTATCCATTCAAAGAAAGCTCAGTAGAAAACAGTCCCTATTGTGTGCTTATTTTTTTAAATAATTTATCTATTTTTATTCTATGTGCATTGATGTTCTGCCTGCAAGTATGGCTGTGTGAGGGTATCAGATCTTAGAGTTACAAGCAGTTGTGAGCTGCCATGTGGGCGCTGGGAATTGAACCCAGGTCCTTTGGAAGAGCAGCCAGTCCTCTGGAAGACCAGTGATACTCTTAGCTACTGAACCATCTCTCCAGTCCCAGCGCTTTTTTTTTTAACTTAGATGTTATTAGACAATGTCTAATAGCAGTTTCTTGTTATTGTTGGTTGGTTTGGTTGTTGTTGTTTTTTTTTTCAAATGGAGATCTTTTTTATTTTTTAAAGATTTATTTGATTATGTATACAGTGTTCTGCCTGCATGTACACCTGTACAACATAAGAGGGCAGCAGATATCATTCTAGATGGTTGTGAGCCACCATATGGTTGCTGAGAATTGAACTCGGGATATTTGGAAGAGCAACCAGTGCTCTTAACCTCTGAGCCATCTCTCCAGTCCAGTGTTTTGTTTTGTTTTGTTTTGTTTTGTTTTGTTTTGTTTTGTTCTGTTTCAAGACAGGGTTTCTCTGTGTAGCCTTGGCTGTCCTGGACTCACTTTGTAAACCAGGCTGACCTCGAACTCACAGTGATCCCCCTGCTTCTGCCTCCCCAGTGCCCAAATTACAGGCATGTTCCACCATGCCTGGCTAGGACAGACCTTTTTAAAAATACATTTTACTTTTACAAGTATCAGTGTTTTGTCTGCATGCAGGTTGTATGCCATGTGCATGCCTGGCTCCCAAAGAGGCTGGAAGAGGGTGATGGATCCCGTCGAACCAGCATTACCCATGGTTGAGAGCCACCATTGGGTGCTGAGAACTAAACCCGGGTCCTCTGCAAGAGCAGCAAGTGCACTGAACAGCTGAGCCATCCTCCAACCCACTAGGCCGGATTCAGATTCGTAGATGATACCAGAAAACTTAGGAGGTGAGGAAAATCTTTTTCTTAGGAGTCATTCTAAATCAGTGGCTCTCAACCTTCCTAATGTGACCCTTTAAGACGGCTCGTGTTGTTAAGCACCCACAAACCATAAAACTGTTCTATTGCTACTTCATAGCTGTAACTTTGCTACCATTATGCTTGTGACAGTCAGGGCTACACAGAGAAACCCTGTCTCAAAAAACAAAACAACAGAAAAAAATGCTTAAAGGAGCAGTGAGAAGGCTCGGCAGTTACGAGTACTTGCTGCCCTTATAAAGGACCTAGGTTCAGTTCTCAGCATCCACACGCTGACTCATAACCATCTGTAACTCCAGTTTCAGAGGATCTGATGCCCTCTTCTGAGCTCCACAGGCACCAGGCACACAGATGATATACAGACATACATGCAGGCAAACACTTACAAACATATATGTGTGTGTGTGTGTGTGTGTGTGTGTGTATGTGTGTGTGTGTATATAAATGTATACATATATATATGAATACATATATATATGGTGTTTGTGTTTGTGTGTGTGTCTTTTATTAAAAACAGAGTTTTGAATAATATTAAATAACTATCCTGGAACTCACTCTGTAGACCAGGCTGGTCTCAAACTCAGAGATCCATGGACCTGCCTCTGCCTCCTGAGTGCTGGGATTAAAAGTGTGTGCCACCACTGCCTAGCTTCATATAAGTATTTTTCAATTAAAAAGTTGTCAAAACAACTTTGGTCAGTTAGTTGTTAGTTAGTTAGTTAGTTAGTTAGTTAGTTAGTTAGTTAGTTAGTTAGTTAGTTAGTTAG
>NW_026596443.1:5200778-5215208 GCF_907164565.1 Psammomys obesus | reverse complement strand
TAGTTAGTTAGTTAGTTAGTTAGTTAGTTAGTTAGTTAGTTAGTTAGAGACAGGGTTTCTCTAGGTAGCCTCACTGTCCTGGACTCACTATTTAGAGCAGGATGGCCTCACATTCACAGAGATCTGCCTGCCTCTGCCTCTGTCTTCTAAGTGCTAGAATTAAAAGCATGTGCCATTATGACCAACTCAAAATGATAGTTTTAATGTTATGCATAAAAGCTTTACCAAAATAAAGGAAACATTCTGAAGACAGTAAATATAATTTAAGCAAAAGCAAAAGTTTAGGGTAAAGTCTGCAAAGGTTTTTGTGGGGGTGTTTTGTTTGTTTGTTTGTTTGTTTGTTTGTTATCTTTTGAGACATGGTTTGTCTGTGTAGCTCTGGATGTCTTAGACTGGACTTGTAGACCAGGCTGGCCCAGAACTCACAGAGATCCTCCTGCCTCTGCATCCCTGAGTGCTGGGATTAAAGGCATGTGCCTCCATGCCAGGCTCAAGTCTACATAGTTTTAAACTATTACAGTTCCAACTTTTATTTCTTTCCTGGTCTAAATAATCACTAATAACATCACAAGACTAAACAACAATGTTCCAGAAAACACCAAAGGTCCAGCCCTGATGCCAGCCTTGTTCTCTCGCAGCCCTTCAAGCCTCTTTGAATAATAACTGGGGGGAAGAAGGTGTACAGTACCTGAGAGGGTAGGGTGTACCTGCTCTGCTCACGCAAAGGCTAGAGCAGAACCTCAGTTTCCTTTCTTCTTCACTCTCTGCCTTATTGCCTAGAAGAACTAGCAACTCAGTATTCTAACCATGCTGGTAGGCCTGAGAGCTCCGTGGAAATCCTGTGTCATCCCAGCAATGCTGGAGTTGAAGGCACATGCGGCCATGCCCAGCTTTTTATGTGGATCCTGGGGACTCAAGCTCAAGTTCGCATGTTTGCAGAGAAGTGCTCTTTCCACTAAGCCATCTCTCCAATGCCAGGAAACACGATTTTTATTAATTCTATTTTAGTTAAAATAACAAAGTAATGGCTGTCCATACGATGTTCTTACATGTATACCATTGAACATGGTTAATATTCACACCCTGACCTTCTCCTAGGAGTGACCACTTTGCTGATTTTTAAGTTGCCGTCTATCTAGGGTGGCCATCATAAAAGTGAGGCACCAAGTGACACAGGCAAAGACTCACCAAAATTATAATTCTCATCTGTTTGCTTTTCCATACAATTAGAACCAAATACAAATGTTTTTTCTCACACTAAAAATTGTGTTCCCTGCACAGTTTTTGAGCAGGCTGCACTCTCAGAATAAGTTATTCTTTTTAAGTCAATTATAAGCATAAAAAATTGTACATGCAGTCTTTCTGTCTCTCTGTCTCTGTCTCTCTCTCTCTCTCTCTCATGTGTTTGTATGTTTGTGTGTGTGTCCCTCTCTCCTTTTCTTTCTAGATGGAGTTCTTTACTGTGTAGCTCAAACTTGCAGTGATGCTGCTTCAGCCTCGTGTGTGCTGGGATTCCAAGCATACCTACCCAGATAGTATTCCGCTCATGTCCTAATGACCCTGAGCTGGGCTTCATCACCCTCATTTCACAGAAGCAGCTGCTGACTCCAGCACCACAGCTGGAAAGCAGGTTAAGAGTAGAACACAGTTAGATTGTCTCTAGAACCTTTCCCTCTGTTCATCCAGGCACCAGGGGGGTCTTCAAGTGCTAGAAATACGGACACATTCAGAGGATTTAAAGATGACTTGGCACCTATAAAAAGCCACGACAACCCCTTCACGGTCTGAATGCCTGACAGCCTCTCTCCTGTTCTCCAGCTCTATAACTGTGCTCCAAACCTCTCAAGTAAATACAATCATTGAATGTATAACCTCTTTTTTCTCCTCAGGGAAGTCCTCCTGTTGTTCATCCAACTGCCCATACATTTCAATGGTTCCTTTGTGTTTGCTGTTTTGGTTTGGTTTCTGCTGAGCCTGGGAGCTGCAGCCATCTTAGACAGATGCTAAACATCTCAGCTTGCTTGTATGTTTTGATCAAGGTAGCTGAAGAAAGACAGGCTAGTAGGAGCCCATCTCTGTTCCTGGTTTCATTGGCTTATTCACTAACTTGTCCTATGTGAAATCCTATTGACTGTTCTTGATAACATGTCCTATGTGACTGTCATAACAGTGGACTGCGATGAGTGTCTGGAAAAATAGTGTCATGGGGGAGCATGGGCATTTGGTGAACGGGTAATGGCTTAAATGTGAACAACAAATATTTATGAACACCCAGTAAGATGGCTGTAAAAGCCTAGAAGAGAAGGTTAGGGCAGAGCTAGGCTGGAGACAGTATGAAGTATTTGAAAAAGAGAGCAGGCAGGAGTGTGCCAAGAGATGGGAGGCTTCAGGAAAGAACAGCAGCAGCAAAAGCATGTACCCTCAGTGCATGGCCCTGGCTCCATTGCTCTACACAGCTTTACTCATCTTCAACTCATGGAAATGTTATTCTGGAGGACAAGATTATCTACTTGCCTGTGTGTGGTTCACCAGAAAAGAACACCATGAAAACCCAGAACTCTGAATTATCACTGTGAGGTACATTATCTCTAAACATACTTAACGAACTCAAAATGTTCTAACCCTAAACATAAGCCTAGCCTTTCTGCTTCATATCACCCAAGCTGTGGTGGATCAGGCAAGCCCACCTGGTGTTCCTCCTTAGCCATCCTGTAGAGGACTTATTCCCTGGAGTGGCATTCTAAGAATTCCCTTTTACTTCTGAAACTAACCACATTCTGTGACCTCGGATCCCAGAGTCCTGGATTGCCACTGAAAGTAGATAAACTGCTCTGGACCCATTGCCTGTAATATGCCAAGAACTTTGCTTACCTTTGAGCAAAAACAGGAAAAATTCCTTCCTTTGGTGGGGACGGGGACTGGCATTACTGAGAAGAGAAGCCTCAAAATTATGAAATAATTGAGAAATTGTCATGACCCTTACCAGGAACTGCCCGCAAACCTTGGCCAACTGGCACATCACCTCACAAAGATGCCACACGCATGGCAAGGGCACCATGACTGAAATGGTGTGAGAGTTTCACTTCATGTTTTCAGTGCCCCCTGTGCAGGGAAAAGATGATGCTCTGGGGGGGATCCTGGCCTATAAACTTCAGCTGAGTGAAGAAGGAAACTTAGCCGCCCGGAGGAAGTGAGTCTCAGCAGGTGCCCGTGAGGGTGCTGTGCACACTGCATCCCTGGACCAGACGAAGTGGAGGGGGGGGCACCACGTGGAAGACACAGCTTGCTGACAATGTAGGTCACTGTAGAGTAACATCTGCATCTAGGTTTAAAAGACAGAGTGTGCCCTTTGGATAAGTAACTAAACTTATTTATATCTGGAAGATATACACAGTCATTATCAGGCAGAATCTAAAATATTTAATGGCCTGTAAACCATTCATGGTAAGTGGGGGGGGGATATCAAGTGACAACAATTATGATCCCACAGAAGGAAAATGAGAGGGGAAAGTACAGCAAAACAGGTAGTGATGGTAATCTAGAGGGCGTGTCCTCATGTTGCTGCTTTTGGGACATTTCTAGACAAGCATCTTCTACTATAGTATTAATAAGATGTACATATTATATGTATCATCTATATGTACACACAGAGAATCATGGTGCATAGCTGTAATCCTGGAACCCCAGAAGCTAAGGCATGAGTTCATAGCCACCCTGAGCTATACAGCCAAACCCCATATTAAACAAACTAATAAACATAGAAACCACAAAACCACTGTAAGTTCTCTGTGACATAGATCCTTCTGTTGGCTCCCATGAGTCCCAGAGACAGACCATTGTATCCGGGTACTACTGCTATGCTGTTATGTCTTTACAATTTGAGTTGCTTTACTCCAAATCACTGTGCTGCCCCTGGCTGTTTCCCTGTGCCCTGGGTATTGGCTCAGAGATGAGAAGTGTGTGACTTATGCTGTGTGGCCTCACTATCTACACTAGAGTTCACCTCATTTCAAGATGGGAAGGACTTGCCAAGGCTTGTGGTTTGAAGTGATAAGATGAAATATTCTAAGAATGGACTTTCTGGGCCCCTAAGACAGCATGCAGAGGGGGGGAGGGTGTGTTTCTTTTTATTTGACTCTTGTTGGTTTTCTAAGAGAACCAAAGTCCCTCTCTCACACAAAATAAGAAGATGGTGTAGGACTGTCGGGGTGGCTCATGGATAAATGTGATTGCTGATGAGTCTGATGACCTCAGTTAGGTCTCAGTTACCCACATGGTGGAAAGGGAGGACCACCTCCCAAAAGCTTCTCTCTGACCTCCACAACAAGCATGCATACAGAGAGACAGAGAATAGATAAATAAAATTTAAAATGTTTTAAAAAGAAATAAATCTAGAGAATGAGGAAGTTGACAGTATTCCTGAAACTTCAAGTGTAACTTTTTAAAGTACAATAAGGATGAGAAGTAAGGTTGTGCTTGATGTGCGCGTTGAAAACAGTGGTTTTGTGCTGTTGGTGTCTGCCTTTCAATATTTTATATGCCACACATGTACAGTGGGTCCCCTTATCCAAACAGGAGCAGTCCACCTCCAGTGGATGCCTGGAATTAGCAATAGCTAGAATTAGCAATAGTTCTGAGCCACAACCTGTGCTCTCTTTTCTCCATCTTCCCAGCAGCATACAGCATGGAATCTGAGTTAATCTGGACCCCTATGCTTTATGCTCCAATGTCACCTCTTGTCACTATTCTGATTATTTGGAGCCATTAGTAAGTTAAACAAAAGTCATCAGAACACAGTTGCTGTGAACCACGACAATAATCTGACCATGTAGATGGTACTAGATAACCAATAAATTGATATTTGTGGCATGGACATATTGGGTCAAAGGAAGATTCGTGTACTCTTCATATACAGGGCTGAACAGAGGACAGCAAGGAATCTTACCACATTATACATGTGTCATACAATTTAAAATATGATGCTTACCTATGGAAGTTTCCCTTTTTAATTCTCTTGGATCGTACTTGACTGTGGAAAATTGAACCACAAAACTGTGGCTAGGAAGGAACTATTGTGAACACAGCCAACACATCAAGAGTTCCTCTCAATTCTTTCTTGTGTTACCACTTCTTACCTAGTAAGAGATACAGGACCAACCCCCCCCCCATCAAACAGAGACAATCATAAATGGCCAAGGAGGAGAGCAGAAGTGTGGCTCCACCCCAAAGCCTAGTGACCACTGGGTTCAAGCTGCCGTTGCTTGCTTTGTGTGTGTCTGGGTCTCACTTTGTTCTGGTTCATGCATAAATGATCATGGCACTGGAATAGAGTGAACGGTGTCACCACAATAGTAAGCTCTTATTGGTATAGAGAGACCACGGGATGCTTAGATGGGTGGTGCTACAGAACTTGAGTTTGCTTGGCTCCCCGGTCGTCTTTCAGCAGTGACTCGGTGTTCTGAGTTTGAGGTCAGCCATGTAATAGACAGCCTGGCCACAGTGATCTTCTGTTCTGATGAGCATTGTAGATGCCCTTAGGACCTCCTTTAGGCAAGAGGCAGGCAGAAGTTAGCCACACCAACCACATCACCTGTGATGATAAAGTGCCCCACCACAGCGTGTCGGGTATTTACTGCTCCAAGTAGAGTACTTGATATCAAGATAAGTCCTATGAGAGAGCGTCAGTGTGCACACCTGAAGAGAGCACCCCACACAAGGTCCTTGAAACAGGAGGTGACATAAGCACACAGCATCGTAACTCTGACTGGTGTCTTCTTTATTCCAAATACACAATGCTGTAGCACCCTTGTTTTTAGAAACACGGGAGCGGTTTCAATGTGAATCACATGTTCTCTGAACTTTCACATGCATGTGTGTCTTCCACTTGGCATTAGATTCTCCTTTAGAATGTGGAGTTCAGAATCCCGGAAGAGTGCAGCTTGATGCATGCAGCTTCCCTCTGCTGCTCTCAAGGGAAAACGAGCACCTCCCTATTGAAGAGCCATGATTCTTACCTGGGAACGTATTGTAATTATTTGAGATTTGTGACTTCTAGAGCTGAGAAAAAAATGGCATGAATTAAAGAGGCATGAAATGAGGTTTAGAGGAATCTATACATGAGTCTAATCATCTAATGGTAAACAAGTGGAGAGGAAAAGCCCAGGCTGACCTACAGTCTTAAAGTCATCCTTTTGTTTCCATCTTGAGGAGAATTTCCCTTTAGTTCTCCTCTTCCCAGCCTCAAAAGCAGAATGCTTTAATGACCTTTGCCCTCTTCTCATTGTGTAAGAGCTTCATTGCCCTTTCTTAAGCCAAGAGAAGAGTCGCCTCCACTCTCCTTTCTTTTATGTTTTCTCTTTACATTCTAGTATCTGTTGGGAAACAACATCCTGATAAAAATGGAACAAGAAGAACTCTCCACCTGATAATACAAAGCAAAATCTTGGTTTCCAAACATCACATTGACTGACATATTCCCTTTTGCCACCCCTCCCTGCCACCAGGGGCCAACAGCTGCCTGACTCATTCTGATGTGTTTTGCTTGCCTTAGCACTGAGTGGGCTGATGTAAATAGGAAGTGATGAGGAAAATCAATTTGGGGCAAACACTGTTTTTTTTTTTTGTTTTTTTTTTTCAAGGCTGTAACAGGAAGAGATAGGAAGCCCTGGAAGATACTTGATAGATATTCAACTCGGTAGCAAGGAGGAAGTAGAATGCTGAAGCACTTGGCTAGTTATTTTGAGTTGTAGAACGGAAACTGGATACAACAGAGAAAGGACCCAGATAGGATGTGTTCTGTTGCATAGCAACGCAGAGGCCAGAAGCTACTGAACATAGCCGAAACCATCTGTCTTTATGAAAGACAGAGGAGAAATGGTTTAAAGCAAAGAAAAAAGAGAGTAGGTTAATAAAATGCTTGCAAAGAATATACAAGGCTCCTTGTTCCTTTTTTTTTAAAAAAAAGCCTATTTTGTGGTAATACACGCGTATTTATAATGTTTAAGGTCATTTCAGGGAGTTAATTTTAATGCATGCTGCACTTCTACCTTCCCTTATTC
The DNA here is from genome assembly GCF_907164565.1 of Psammomys obesus. Lineage (NCBI taxonomy): Eukaryota > Metazoa > Chordata > Mammalia > Rodentia > Muridae > Psammomys > Psammomys obesus. Next base: position 5,208,150 of record NW_026596443.1, on the reverse strand, counting down.
TTTGCTCTTTGCTTTGAATCAAACACTGGCCTCAAGAAAGGTTTGCAGATGAGTGAGTTGTGTAGCGACTGTTGACTTCGGAAGACTTGGTTCAAACCAGAAGTCAGTACCCAATAAAAGCCAGCAATCAGGGAAAACGGGAAGAGAAGAACGTTCAGTTCTCACAAAGAACTGTTCTGCCCTGTAAGTTCTTCCACAGGGCTTCCTGAGAAAAGGTTCCTGTTGCAGACCCCTGAGCAAGGAGGGCCGGGCAGCGCTACACAAGGACGTTTTATTCCTAGGAAGCCCCCAGCTCAAGAGGGAAGTGTGCGGAGTGGATAAGTTTGGCTTTTGGAGTCAGGAAGTTTTCTTCAGAAATAATGCTCCGTTTCCTGCTGCCAAAGATTGTCAGCCTTACAGTTGCTTTTGACGCCATAGGAATTCAAAGGAATTCAAGAGCCTGCTTCCTTCCCTCCACTCCTGCTATGCGCCTAACGCCTAACGCACTGCTTACAACACACGCTGAGCAGCGTTTTTTCAGAGACCGCATTTCTGTTGCTTCCTCTAAGGCTAGGAAGCAGACACACGTCCCTCCCCCTCACAGAGAGCAAGATGTGAGGACAAAGGGACTTTACCTTCCTATAGAACGTCTAGGCATTAAGCCGAGGGAAATGGTCCCTCCCAAAAGAAGAGAGGAGCTACTCCTGAGAAACTTTGATTTCCTGGTACCTGAGGTGAAACTCCACCCCCACAGGTTCTGGTTGGAAGAAATCTGGTACACATAGACTAGAAAGTCCAGGGTAAAAAAAAAAAAAAAAAAAAAAAAACTAAACTAAAAGGAGCCTAAGGAAAGGGGAAGGATCAGAAGAAAGGTGCTACTTTGTCTCCACTACCTCCACTACCATCTTCCTTTGAGTTTATTTGGTTTAGGTCTTGGTTGCTTTTGTGCTGGAGCCGAGGGTTGAACCCAGGGCTCTAGCATGCTAAACACGTGAACCCTCTACCAATGAGCTGCGTCCACAGCCCTGCACAGCACTTCTGTCTCTGAGCCCTAACCTTTTGTACAGCGGCACTATAGATGTCATACACAGTATTGCGAAGACTACACATTTCCGTCAGCACAGCGGGGTCCACTCCACATAGCTCCCTCGGTCAGAAAAATAGAGGCAGTTACGCCAAGCACAGTACGGGATGGAGGATGTCAAAAGGCAAGACAAAACGTGCGCTTAGTAAAGCGCATGCAGTAAACACAAGGTGATGAACCTCTAGCAACCTAATTTTAACTGATAAATTTAAAAGATCTTCATCAAAAGGGGTCTAGGTTGGTAATATGTGCAGATCTCTGCAAAATGGTGAAAAATAATTTTTCTGAAGAAAATATCAAGAACCTGTGATTTCATAACTTGCAAATTTTTTTTAAAGTGTATAAGCCAGGCTGTAACTCCTGTAACTCACTCACCTGTAACTCCCAGAGAAGAAGCAGGAGGCGGCAGATTTTTGAGTTTGAGCCCATCCTGGGCAACAAAATGAGATGCCTCCTCAACAACAAAAAATAGAGATAAGAAGAGGCTCAATTAAATACATATGTTTATAGTAACCAATACATACTGCATATATATATCCAAAACTGGTCTTTGGGTTCCATATTGTCCCATAATGGAAACTGATTCATTTTAATAGGTACTTCCTTTGATTCAGTCATTAGCCCAGAAGAAATCAAGATCAAAATTGTTTTGCTGTGCCTTCAAGTTTTAGCAATGCGATGATTTCAAGTTTTAGTCTCAGCTTTTCCCGACTTTTAAATTCAACAGCAATTTCTCAGGTTTGTGTGCATGACTGACCCCTTATTTTTGTTCAGTCTAATTTACATTTATGTTTTGTAAAATTTTTATGAAAATGGGAGAAGCAACCAAAACACGCTCGCCACGGAGCCAAGCGTAGAACAAGTCCAAGCATGACACGCAGCACAGCCTCAGAGGTAGATTGCACCAGCCTTCCAGGAGCCTGGCTCAGCCTCTGTGAGTGCCAGCCCCTGCACACTGCCTCCTGACCAATCATGACACCTTTCTTGGTCCTCTAAGAAAAGAGCCTGCGCCAGCGTCGAAGAATCTGTGATGCTTGGTTGAAAGACATAGACATCCATGTACTGCCCCACTGGTGGTTTCAGGGTTGGTTGGTTGGTTGGTTGGTTGGTTGGTTGGTTGTTTGGTTGGCTGGTTTTGTGGGTTTTGTTTTATACTAATCATGCCAAAAATGATCCGAACTGTTGTGAACACTGCCCAGTTCTGGTTCTAAGCAATCTAAAAAAGGAAACAACCTGCAGCAGTATTTTGGTGATGTCTCCATGACAGCTAACTCAGGCTGCCAAGCCACCACTTAAAAAAGAGAAATCAAGGGCAAGCACATAGTTTACAGCAGCTGGCTGCTCTGAAGCCCGGCTCTGACCTGGGCCCACTCTGTCTGTGCAATGGTTTGGGTGTGCACCCTGGAATTCTTGTGTTAAAAATTTAACCCTGAGCCAAGTGCGGTGGGCACAGGCCTTTAATCCCAGTTCTTGGGAGACAGAGGCAGATCTCTGTGAGTTCAGGGCTGGCCTAGTCTACAAAGTAAGTCCAGAACAGCCAAGGCTAAACAGAGAAACCCTGTCTCAGAAAAAAAAGAAAGAGAGAGAGAGAGAAAAGAGAAGAGAAGAGGAAAAGAGAGAGGAGGGAAAGGGAGGGGAGGGGAAGGGAGAGGGAGGGAAAGAGAAGAAAAGAAAAAAAAAGAAAAAAACTTAACCTGAAGGTATTTACCTTGGGTAGGTGGCCAGGGTTCTTTGATATCATGAGGATAAAGCCCCATTTTTTTTGTTGTTGGTGGTGTGTTTGTTTTGGATTTGGGTTTTTTGTTTTATTTTTGTTTTCGTTTGTTTGTTTGTTTTCAAGACAGGGTTTCTCTGTGTGTCCCTGGCTGTCCTGGAACTTGCTCTGTAGACCAGGCTGACCTTGAACTCTGAGATCCATCTGCCTCTGCTCCTGAGTGCTGGGATCGCCACCACCCAGCAAGCCCTGTGATTATATTGATGGCTTTCATGAAAGATTTCAGAGGAGGGGAGCTGGCTCTCTGAGTAAAGCACGCACTGTGCAGGCATGAGGACCTGAATTCAGATCCCAGCCGGGTATGCAGTGTCTGTAATCATACTACCAAAGCCAGAAACGGGCAGATCCTTGGTTCTCACTGGTCAGTTTAACCAACAGGTGATCTCCAGATGAGGTGGGAGAATTATTATTATTGTTGTTGTTGTTATCATTATCATTATTGAAGAGATTGATGGAAACACTGGAGGCCAACCTCTGGCCTCCACATGTCTGTATGTGTTATGGCACACACCGGTACATCTGTACATAAACACCCGTGAAATGCTCACACACGTGTACCGGGGGACACATATATACACGGACACAGGTGTACAAGTGTGCACACATATGCACCAGTACGCACGCTTTCACATGTATTAAATCCTGCTGGTAGGTATTTTATTGTTCTAACAATATGGAAATTAATATCATTCTGGTTAAATCTCTGTATACCTCCATGAATATTTCATTGGGATAACTTGCCAAAAGTAGAATCTGATGCTAAATGAACCCTGGGAATGAGCTATTTAAGTCCCCCTCAGAGCTTTATGGATGTAATTTGGCAGCACCTTCACATTGGGTTTTACCATCTTCTAATAAGATGTCCGAGTGTTTCATTTGTTCTCATTTACTTTAAGGAAGCCTTTGGGGACTAAAACCTCTGGCTTTTGCCTCTGCCCTTTGGGTCCTGCTGATCTTTTCAGATCACCTATTAACAACGTAATCGCCTTGTCTGGAATGCACATGAGCATTTGCCTGCATGCCTAGTATCTGCAGAAGCTCGAAGAGAGCTTCCGGTTTCCATGGAACTGCAGTTACACACAGGTGTGAGGTGGGAGTGACCCCGGGTCCTCTGCAAAAGCACTACATGCTCTTAACACCACCGTCTCTCCAGTCTCAAGTGGCCACTTTTTAAGGCAACTTCTGCCAAACAAGCTTCTAAGGTCACTGCTCCTCTGATGTCTCGCAGAAAGTGTGCTGAGGGAGTGAGGTCAAATGCTTTTGCTCCGGCTTTCACCTGGAAGAAAATTTCATCTGTATGATTTTTAAATATTCATTTGTTTTATATGAGAGAGAGAGAGAGAGAGAGAGAGAGAGAGAGAGAGAAAGAGTGTGTGTATGCGCACGCACGTGCAAGCCTGAAAGCACATGCCTGCACGTGTGCATGCCTGGATGTATGTCCAGCATTTAGTATGTGAAAACTGATTCTAAGCAACTCACAGTCCTGTATGAAGAAATCATGACCATTATCTTGTTCAGGTTGAGAGACAGAGGTACAGAGAAGTGACTTGCAATGGTTGCTGCGGAGTTGGGGTTTTTGATGCAGACAGCTTCACTCTGGAGCACTGGGAAGCAGGATCTAACTGAGCTTAGAAAAGGTGTGTGGTTCCGGGCTGCCACTGCCCTCACTGTTTGCTTGGGTGTGTGCACACTGCTGCTACATCTTCCTGAGGAGTACAAGCTGCTCTGTTCTCGGGGCGTGGTCCATATCATCTCCTGTTTACCTCATGACCTTGTAAGGTTTCTAGAAACTGAGCAGCAGCAGCCTAGACATCCCAAGCCTGAAATAGTTAAATCCACTTTTATATGATGCCACAAGTGGGAAATTCCACACCATGAAATTTTGGTTCACACACACACACACACAAAAAAAAAAAATTACTTTAAGTATTGTATGGGATTGTGTGTGTGAGATGTCGCAGAAAAAAATGAATCTTGTTTTTGTACACAACTCTCATCTCCAAGATATCCTATTACATACACGTAGATAACCCAGAATGTGAAAGTTTCAACAAGCGGAGACCCTCAGCTTACCGATGGGGACTTCCTGAGAGAAACGAACGAGATCTCAGGCATGAGAGGGAGGTAATGAGATAAAGAGCAGAGCCTGAAGAGTTGCGTACGTCAGCACATAGCTGCAGCCCCAGCACAACTTTTATGCGGATTCTGGGTGTCGAACGTAGGCCGTCAAGCTTGTGTAGCAGGTGCGGTTACTGGCTAAATCATGCAGAGAGCCTGTGTATGGGTTTTCTTAAAACAAAATTACACTACACTAAAGTTTTAAAGCCTTTGTTTTAATAATAAATAGTAGTTTCATTATTTCTCCACTATCCATGTTATGGCATTTATAGCTCTTTATTCATTGATTTGCTTATTTGGAGGATTGTGCTCATGGTTGGGCAAGTCCTTCACCACTTAACTCTATTCCTCTATTCCTAGATTTCTTTCTTTCTTTTTTTGTTTTGTTTGTTTTTGTTTGTTTGTTTGTTTGTTTTTGAGATACAGTCTCACTAAATTGCCTTGAATTCACTTTGTAGTCCAGGAAGGCCTTGAACTTTTGATCTCAGCTTCCCCAGTAGTTGGGTTTATGAGCCTGGACCTCCAGGCCCTGCTAACACCCCTTGAAATGGCCATACAGTATTTCATTGTGTAGTGGTACCATGACTGGTTTATTGGTGGGTACTTAGTATACTTTTTAGCATTACAAATATTTTTGTGATGAATCTCCTAATACACTGTGCAAGAAATATTTAAAAGTTCTAGTTCTTCTTAAATGTTAGGTTTTGGGTGATTTTTTTCTTTTTTGTTTTTTTTGGGGGGGTTGTTTTTGTTTTTGTTTTTGTTTTATTCTTCTCTTAGAGAAAAAAAATGTGCTCTTTTTTTCTTCTTGTGCTTTTAATGTTTAACTCATTTGGATTGTATTTTTACCTGTTCTGTGATATAAGTAGCACAACTTTTTTTGTATGCTTTAGAAGTGTAATTTTGAAAATAAAACCAGATTTTCACAGTAAATTTTCTGGTTAGAATCAATCACATGGGGAGATTCTGTCTGAGGGTTGCTCCAATTGATAGCAATTTCCACAGAGGCCTTTTAAACCTCTGTGTTTTGTCTCAGGCTGCAACTATGCAATGTCCTCAGCCAGTCTCTGGGACAAGACAGATGTAAATCTCCTTCTCTTGTTTACAATAGTGAGGTTGTCAGTTAGGTTGTTCAGTCTCAGTTGGAAGTTCTTTCTTCACAATACTGTGTGCAAAGTCATGACTAATTTGAAAACCATTGTAAAATCCCAACGTGAACCCTAGGAATCAGAATGTGGCCAGTTCCCAAATTAGAGAAAGCCTGGGCCATTATTTTGGGCCATTTTTTCTCTTATTCATGTTGTATCATGTAATGCAAACATGGCTTCATCCCCTACAGAGCAGAGGAGCACCATAGATTTGGGCAAACGCAGAGTTTAACTGCTGACAAAGAATGGAACTGAGGCCAAAGCAAATAAAACTTAAAAAATTAAGTTTTAGCGATACCAAAATTAAATGCAAAGATAATGTTTGATATAACATCATATCACAGTCGGCTTGGTGTGATGTGAGTCTGTCATGGTGGCCCAGGCTCAGGCTCCATCTTAGTTGCTCCTGGCTTTGAGCCTGCATCTTTTCTTGCTGAAGAGATGCTCAACTGATCTTGGGCCAGAGCTGGTGGCATAGCGTCTGTTGTCATGTGGTCTTGTTGTTGCCAGGTTACTGGATGGTCTTTCCCTCTGGAACTCTAACCACTTGAAGGTTAGACTTGATTCTCATCATTTTCTGCACTTGGAGATTTAAATTTGGTTGTGGGGAAAATGAGGTAATTCCACAAATTTAAGCTTTTTTGTTTGATGGCAGAATAAAAAACCTGAATATGACTGTGCTGATTCTAAAAGAATATTATTATGATGGTGATTTCTTTGAGTTTCAAGTTGTGTACGTGTTTGGATCATATTCCAACCCCTGCCCCAAGTACTCCCTAATTCATTCACTCTACCCTAACAGCTCTGCGTCCCATTTTTAAAAAAGCACTTAAGACCAATGCTGTCCAGTACTTCTGGATGCATGGACTTTCACTGGAGTAGGGCCACCTTCTCAGGGACTGTGCTCTCAGAGGACAGTGCCAGCCCCCCAGCAGCCGGCAGCCGACACTCCCTGTACACCCGCGCGCCCACTCCCTCTCCACTACTCACTACTAGTTTTTACTGCTGTTAGTATTATGCACTGTCTATGGCGTGTGGAAATGAATGCCACAGTGCATATGTGGAAGTCGTGTAACATCTCTCCTTTCAAGTTTGCATGATTTCTGGGGTTAAACTCAGGTCCCCAGGTTTGCACAGCAAGCACCTTTTCTTTGTTCCTCTCTCTCTCCCTCTCCCTCTCTCTCCCTCTCTCCCTCTCTCTCCCTCTCTTTCTCTCTCTCCCTCTCTCTTTCTCTCTCTCCCTCTCTCTTTCTCTCTCTCCCTCTCTCT
>NW_026596443.1:5156557-5199057 GCF_907164565.1 Psammomys obesus | reverse complement strand
TCAATTAGGTTTAATAAAGAAACTGAGCCAACATAATTTGTCAAACAGTTTTATCCTCAAGTGTGGTAACGCATTCCTGTAGTCCCACAGGCGTGTGCCTGTCTCAAGTCACTGCTCACTTACTGTTCCAGAAGGCAGTAGACAGAAGGAGAAGGCCACGGCACACACTCAGCAAAAAATACAAAAGAAGGTCAAGAGAGTAGGGCCAAATAGCTCTTTTAACCTAATGACACCACCCTCACACTTCTGCCATGCTCCTCACATCTAGATTAAACTGTTTCTTCCTCTGGCTAACTCCAGGTCACCCGCAAGTCCCACTCTAAATCTTATCTGCTGGAAGGACTCCCCTCTTAGGGCAGACCTGATGTCCTGTGAACCATGACCCAAAGCTCCTTCATAGAACTCCTTCCTTTACACTGCCACCTCTTTGTATTTGTTTTCCCACCTAGACTTTGAACTCTTCAGGGCTGGAGCCACCTCATCCACTCATTGCCCTAAGCAGAATGCCTAGCTGTAAAAACATGAATGCATAGTGTTCACAGACGGCGCTTGGTAATTTCCACTGGACTTCTAGCCCTTTGAATCTGGTCTGATGACATAAAGGAAACTCACAGACTAACATAAGGAACCAGGAATAAACCCCTAAGCTCATTCACTCACTATAAACTCTCCCTTTAGCAGAGAAAATATGTCACGTTGCCATAAACTCTATAATGTAACAGTTCGGTGGATCCTGTCGTTAAGCTAAAGTTCTCAGCAAACGTCTTGAAGTTCCTTTATGTCAATTCTTCTAATTACTTAAAAATTTGAATAAAAAGGAATATGAAAGGTTTTCTAGCTTTATCTGACTAAGTTACCAAAATACATTTTAAAAGCAAGTATATTCAAAGCTAATGAAATTACAATTTTAGATATTGACATTAAAGAAATACCTTGACAATCACTGAATTCCCAAAGGAAATAAAAGTAGTTTACTCTGAAAACTAGATAGGAAGATGTAGCAGACATTCAAGAGCTATTGTGAGGTCCTCAGTCACCCACAGACGGTTCATTAGGAAGTTAATGAGAGGAGCAGCACTCACCGCAATGCCATGGGCCACTGCCTCCCAACTAGGGGATGTGTCTGAGGAAACTTATCACAAAGGAGGCTCCTACCTTTGTGGGTAAAACTTAAAATATAAAGGATTATAGACTGAAGTAATTCCAATGAATCAACACATTGTCATTAGCATTCCCTGGCACCTAGTCAGTTGTAAGATGCAGATGAAAAGTTACAGTGGCAGATGATTCTGTAGAAAGTAAGTGTAAATCCCCCACCCCATTCTGACTCTGCTCTGTTCCATAGTTAATAAGCACCACTCACTTGGTGGGAATATGAATTATTTCACTGCTTTGTTTCTCCACAAACTAAAATTAGGATAAAATTTTTCAAACTTTCGTTGTAAGTGTGCACTACCTCTGTAGTGCCGGTTAGCGTGTGTTTATGACAGTAAAGGCAGCTCCGAGCTGCAGAATGCCTAGCAGAGTCTCGAAAATTATGACACAGAGAGCTAAAATTCGCTGGTCCATAACCTCCATGTGATTCTGGACCTCCAGAAGGCTGAGATTAGAAGAAATTCATTTTATCTGTGTGTCTGAGAGTTTCCATTGATGCAATGAAGCACCATGACCAAAGAAACGAGGAGAAAAGGGTTTATTCTGCTTATGTTTCCATATCACAGTTCATCAGCAAAGGAAACGAGGAAGGAACTCAAGCAGAACAGGAACCTGGAGGCGGGAGCTGATGCAGAGGTGATGAAAGGATACTGCATACTGGCTTGCTCCCATGGCTTGCTCAGCCTGCTTCCCTGTAGAACCCAGGAGCACCAGCCCAGGGATGGCGCCACCCATGATAAAAGAAATGTTAAAATGATAAAAGAAATGCCTCTTGTAGAGGTGTTTTCCTAATGAGGTCCCCACCTCTCAGATGACTTTAGCTGTGTCAAGTTGACATAAAACTATGCAGCACAACATGCATGGTAATTGTGGTGATCTGAATGAAAACGACCCCCTGGTTCATATGTTTGAATACTTTTTTTGAGACAGAGTTTTTCTGTGTAGACTTGGCTGTCCTGGACTCGATTTGTAGACCAGGATGGCCTCCCTGAGTACTGGGATAAAGGTGTGTGCCACCATGCCCAGGATGTTTGAATACTCGACCCTCAGTTGGTGGAACTGTTTGGAAAAGATTAGAAGGTATGACCTTGTTGGAGGAGGTGTCACGAGGTTGGAGTGGGGGAGAGGGGTGGTCTTTGAGGTTTCAAAAGAACAGCACCATTCCCAATGTGCTCTTCTTCTAACCCCTGCTTTAAGACCAAGGTATGAGCTCTGGGCTTTTAGAGTCACTGTGTGCTAACTCTGCTATCATGAACTCTAATCCTCTGAAATTGTAGCCCAACTAAATATTTTTTTGTAAGTTACCTTAGTCATGGTGCTTTGTCACAACAGTACGAAATTAACTAAGACAGTAATAGACACCTGTAATCCTGCACTCAAGACACAGAAGCAGAATGATCCTTTAGATTGACTAGCCAATGGTACACAAAGAGCCTTATCTCAAAAAGAAAAAAGGAGGAAGAAGGAAAATGGATGAGGGGACAAGGAGAAGGACTTATTTTAAGAGAAGAGTTCTAAATTTAGATAAATTGAAGGAAAAAGCTGTCAACTTTATAATTTTTTTGTATGTGTGTGCAAGGCAAAGTATGTGGTGTGTGTGTGTGTCTGTCTGTCTGTGTCTGTATGTGTGTGTGTGTGTGTGTGTGTGTGTGTGTGTGTGTGTGTGTGTGTAAGCAGAGGACAACCCACAGAAATCAGTTCTCTTTTTCCAAGGAGTCCAAGGATGGAAATCAATTTTGGACTTAAGAGCAAACATCGGGCTGGAGCGATGGCTCAGAGGTTAAAAACATTTGCTGTTCTTCCAAAGGTTCTGAGTTCAATTCCCAACCACATGGTGGCTCATAACCATCTATAGTAAGAGCTGGTGTGCAGGCAGAATATTGTATAAATAATAAATAAATATTTAAAAAAAAAAAAAGAGCAAATGCCTTTCTGGGCTGCAGCATCTCATCAGCCCAACAGTCAATTTTTAAACGCCCCACCTCCCCGTGTGCCCTTTATAAAAGGGCTATTTTTGCCTGTGCTCCAGAAATTATAATAAACGTGAGTAGCCACTGCACCCTTGTTTATAGGGATGATACATTTATGCCACTGTTAAGTATTCTCCATAATTCCAAAGAAAATAACAAGCAAAGGGATTTGATTTGGGGGGAAGATAGTGCCAAGAAGAGATTTTCCTCCTTTCTCGTCACTGATAGTTGAAGCTATTATGAACCAAAGGAACCAGCACCCAAATGAGGCAGCTCACAACTATTAGGCTGTCAGGTACAAACAAACTCCCCAAATTCTGGCACCAGTTTTTCTCTACCAAAGGAGCTGTTTCCTTTTCACTGTCAGAAGAGATAAATGGCTATCTGTGATGCCAACTAGCATATCGAAACACACACTGACTTCTGGGAGTCCTCACCATCACAAATACCTGTTATGGAGTCCATGCTGCTCCAGCTCATGGCTTTCCCTTCCCCAGCTTCTCATCCCCATACAGCCCTTCTATTTCTGCCATGTGGTTTCCTGCCCCCCAACTATACCTTGGAACAGATATGTCCTCAGTTTATAAACCAACTGACTCCAGTTCCAGTTCCAATATAGTAACTTCAACTCCAAGGGATCCAACACCCTCTTCTGGCTCCAGAGACAACTGCCTTCACATGCACATAGCCCCACACAAACCAGATTTGTGTGAACACGCACAAATACTGATAGAACAAATCCTTTAAAAGGAAGAAAGGCATTTGTGCTCAGTACCCATTATGGCTTGCTACCTGATGTTTTCATTCTCCCTAGTCTTCTCTGACTTAACGGTGCCTCTATTATCATTGCTATGATAGTCTCTGTTGAGGTGACTGGATTTAAAGTCACCTCATACACACACCTCTGGCAATATCGTTGAGGACATTTCCACAGAAAATTAACTGAGGAGGGCGGCACCGTTCCATGGGCAGGAGTCCCAGACTGAAGAAGAAAGGAAAAGGCAGGTGAGCAGTCTCAGTTCCCTTTCTTCGCTTCCTGTCAGCCAAGACATGAAGAGTCTCTGCCATGTGCTCCTGCCATAAAGCCCACCAGGTCTTCCCACCCTGCCAGGCACTTCCCTGTCAATCATATAAACCAAAACAAATCTCTCCTTCCATGAGTTGCCTTCTGGCAGGTATTTGCGTGCAGTGGGAGAAAGAGAGTTTGCATTGCCCATACTTTTCCCTTCAATCCATCTGCCATTCGGCCATGCTATTCATCTGCATTTGACATCCCTGAGCCCAGATTGCTCAGCTCTGTTCTCTAGTTCGTTCACTTTGCTTTCCTGTGTTTTCCTCTGCCCTCTAATTCCTGTGTCTTTTACAACATCCTTGAGGTCAACACGGACACTCGAGTAGCAAGGGGTAATGAGTTTTAAATGTCAAATGTTCTAAGAAAAGGGGACCTTTAAGGATGTATTTTGACTCAAACTCTTTTTTTTTTATCTTGGCATATTTCTGAAATATATTAAAAGATGCCATTTCAAAGAGTTATAAATCCATTTCTATCAACAAGAGGGAAAAAAATGTCTAATTCTATGCAAAGGTCACCAAGCTACAGGAAGCCTGGAAAGATGAAAACATGTTTTTGAGACTATGGTAAATATACCCAATTTTCTAACTTTTCCTATGCTCTTTAATTGCTTACAATTGCTCCTTAATAGTGATGCGTTACCACCAATCATGCAGTCCTTTCAATTACAAAAGCATTAGTCAACTGCAGCTACACTTCTGATATTGCCTGGAGCACTAGCGCTTATTTACAATATAGACGACTACATATATGATCTCAGAATTCTCTGTCTAATAAGAAAAACAGACATGTGAGGAGTAGCGACACACATTGATCCCGGCCGGCACTTGGAAGGCAGGGGTGTGCAGATCTCTTGTGAATTCAAGGCCAGTCTGGTCTGCATGGCAATTCTGAGGCCAGCAAGGGCTACATAGTGAGATCAAAAAAGAAACAAAAAAGGTAACAACCTCTGAGCATGGTCAGGAAAGGCTCTTCACCTCCTCAGATGGGTAGCAGGCAGACATTGCAAGGTTCTGCACAGGAAGCAGACAGCCACTGTCTGAGCCCCCTTGGTTATACCATTAGCTAACTTAGAAAAGTGTTTAATTCCATAGGCACAACTATCTAAATAAAGAGTTATAGTTGCTGATAGAGATTAAAGTGCTGTCAAAGCATGAGGTATGTCTAGGCTGTCCATGTGCGATTTCCACACCCAAAAATGTATACAACTTCACACTTGAAGTTTACAGAGTAAAAGAGGGAACCTTGGGACTATCTGGCCAAGTTAGATGTGGTGGCTCATGCTTACAAACCCAGCATTTGGAGGGTTGATGTGGGATGATCAAGAATTCAAGGCTTTGTAGTAAGACCTTGGCTCAAAAAAAGTAAGTAAAGGTAGGGTGGGAGAAACTGGCTGCTCTTGAGGGCCCAAGTTTGATTCCTACCCATATGGTGGCTCACAACCACCTGTAACCGCAGGCCCAGGACACCTCATGCCATCCTCTGTCCTTCCTGGACATTATGCACACGTGGTGCACAGGCAGACATATACATGGTATAAAACATCCATCTACATAAAATATTAAATACTCTTTAAGATAAGTAACTGTAGGACAATAATAATAAGTAAAGAAGTAGACCTTAAGCCTATAAGAAGCGCATACCTTGTGATACATGCACAGTCCATACCTGCCGAAGCAAGAACAGAACTGCAGCGAGTCCTCAGCAAGTCCTGATAGGAGGTGGACATGGACCTACTTTTAGTAAATGTGTAGTCTACCAAAAAAGAAAAGGGAGATCCACAACAAATGAGGCATTACATAATGAAATGCTATGAAACTTTTGAAGACAGGGGGCTGAGATGCTGAAAGAAGAGATTGTCATTTATATCTGGGAAAGTTCATATCAGAGAAGGGAGTCATGAAGATAATGATATGGAAAGAATAAAGGAATTCTGCCTTTTTATCACAGGAACTGAGGAATGTTTAGGATGCACAACTCACCCACATAATTGAAAAGCACTCTGCTGTTCAGCCTAGCCAGTGGACTGGTCCGGACTCACATGCCCAATTGCTTGCTAAGAATGGCTGAGTAGCTTCCTCCTGATCTGCATGAGGTCTTAGGGCTTCCCTCTATGGTTTATAAAAGGACAGTAGGATTTCTTACATGGGGCTAAAGGCTCAGTGAGTAAATTTTCCAAGTGTCAGGCACTAGAAGCCAGTCTGCTAAGCTAGGGAGCAGAAGCTTCTACTGTGAAAGCATCACAGAGCTGCTCAGAGTCAAGGAAAGAGACAGAGAGTATGTCCCTGGTGGGATGAACAAACATTTTTTTAAAAATTGTTGATTTTTTTCTTTTTCTTTTTTTAAAGATTTATTTATTTTTTATTTATACAGCTCTCTGCTTGCATGTGAGCCAGCAGTCCAGAAGAGGACACCAGATCTCACTACAGATGGTTGTGAGACACCATGTGGTTGCTGGGAACTGAACTCGGGACCTTTGGAAGAACAACCAGAGTTTGAGCCATTTCTCCAGCCCTTGTTTTTTATTGTTTTGTTTTTTCAAGACAGGGTTTCTCTGTATAGTCCTGGTTGTCCTAGAACTCACTCTGTACCCTAGGCTGGCCTCAAACTCAGCTATCCACAAGGCTCTGCCTCCCTAGTGCTGGTATTAAAGCTGTGTGTCACCACCACTTGGCCTTAAATATCCAACACTGTAAAAAAGTCAATCCATCAATCAATGCCAACATTGGCAATTCAGATGTCAAAACAAACAAACAAAAAAAAAAAAAACCACTAGAAAGTGCTTCCATTAAATGAAAAGGTAAAAGTTCTTGACCTGAGGAAGGGATAAAAGACCATGCTTAGGGATCGATGGTGAGAATGAATCTTTCATCCAGAACATTGTGAACAGGGAGGGAAAACTGAGCTTGTTTTCCTGTTCCAACTGAGGATGAAAAAGTCTCAGCTACAAGGTATGGCAGGTGGTTAGAAATGGAAAGTCATTAGATTTGTGCACAGAAAATATGAAAAGGAAACATGTCCTACTACTGACAAGATTTTACACCAGGGAACACTGAACCTACACTGAACTTCAGCAAGGGACCTACAGGAGCTGAGCGACATCCAGCCATTCACTAGGCCAGAGGAAGTTACAGCTATGCAAGAACAGATGTGGAGTCAGGCATCCACCAAGGGGTCTGGTGTGTCTGCTCCTCAAGAAGGGGAGCGCCTGCACACCTGTCATTTGTTGCTGTCACTGCTCCAGAAACAGTGGGACCTGAGAGAAGAGAGCTGGTAAGTGAGGCGGACTAAAGTCTCATGCAGCAGCCAACTTTATTCAGAGCATCAGACAGTTTGTACTCTGAGAGTTAAGAAAGGTCACCTGAGCAAAGTTCTCATGACTTCAAGCTATATTCAATCACAAGGACAAGCCACTCGTGGCAAAAACATGTTTTTCCATAGAGGCATATAAAGAATAGTTTAATCATTTAATGAAATAACAACAGAAAGTGACAATGAGAAATCTGAAGTAAACTCACTCCTGTCTGCTACACCTGAGAAGAGCACAAAAACACACTCCAAGAACAATTCTGTGTTTTGAGCAAACTGAGGTCACCAGACGTTCATCTTTTTTTCTTGAAGTTTTTCTCACAAGCACTAAGAATTCTCCTTACATGACTCCATTCTTGAACCATGTTCCAACAGGTGGCAATGCTATACAGGCTGCAAAATGCTTGTTTATTGTTGTGTAGGAAGACTTGAAAAATTTCATAGCAATCACATCATTTTAAGAGATTCTAAAATTAGCAAGTGGTGGCAGACACCTTTAGTTCCAGCACTCAGGACAGAGAAGCACATGGATCTGAGTTCAAGGCCATCCTGGTTTACAGAGTGAGTTCCAGAACAGCCAGGGCTTCACAGAAAAACCCTGTGTCAGAAAGTGAAAATTAAAAAGAGAAGGAGATTCCAAAATTATCGAGGCATGGTGGTACACACCTTTAATCTCAGCAATCAGGGAGGCAAAGACAAGCAGAACTCTGTGAAGTCAAGGCCAGCCTGGTCTACAAAGCAAGTCTAGGACAGCCAGGGATCTTGCTATACAGAGAAACTTTGTTTTGAAAAACCAAGAGAGAGGTAGAGATAGAGAGAGAGATTCCAAAATTACATTTATAAGAAGAAGGTAGGGAGAGGATGTTATTCCAGCATGATTCAAGTGTCATACATTTTTTAAATAATCATAAAGATTGGCTTAAATCTTTACAATGCATTTGTGAGAAAAATTATTGTATTGTGATCAACAAAATATTGAGAGATTATTATTGAAATATCTTCATTAGAAAATTCCCTCAACCGTAACACCTATTAAATCTTACAGCCAATCAAGAAAGTGTGTTTAAAGTTCTCATTAAAAATATGAAAGTCACTCTGGGAGGCAGAGGCAGGTGGATTTTTGTGAGCTCGAGACCAGCCTGGTCTATAAAGCGAGTCCAGAACAGCCAAAGCTACACAGAGAAACCCTGTCTTGAAAAGAAATTATGAAAGTAAGGCTGGGGATATGGCATGGCAGTAAAGGACTTGACTACTCTTTGTAAGACTCTGAGTTCAAACCTCAGCACTGCAAGAAGAAAAGTAAGTTCAAAGCCAGGCGTAGGTCCATAATCCTAGCACACTTGGTAGGTTGAAGTAGGAGGATCACAAGTTTAAGGCCAGATCGAAGAATGTGATAGGTTATCCTAGAAAAACAAAGAGCGAAATTTTATCTCAAACAGGAAAAATTATGAAAGTATTTTTGTTGGTTTTGTATCTTCTTTCCTTCTCACAATAACTTATTTAAAAAATAATAATGCTTTCTTCTAGCCTTCATATGTATACAAACCTTCAGACTCTCTTCAGTTCACATCAGTGTGTAGATTATGAAATTTAAAAAGTTAGACAATGATTCATGATGATAGAAATTGAACATAATACTTGCAGAAAAATACAAATGAGAAGCCTTTGATAGAATATAGATGTCCTTGTCAAAACAGTCCATGGAAAAGCATATCCTGTCACAGCGATTTGGAAATAAATGAATGCCTAAAGTTCAGAGAGCACTACATCCTTGAACACTGAACCAGCAAGAAGGATTAAGGACCGAGCATCCCACAGTGTTGAAAACAGTCTAAGAGAAAAGGAGACGCTAAAAGAGGTATGCCGGTAGCAGCTCTCCACTATGGATTCAGGCAGAACACATCTAAACCAAATGAAGACCGGCTGCAAAAGAGAGTAACTTAAAATTCAGCTCACAGCCAGGAGTTTCCAGCTAAACTCACAGGAGGGAAGCCCAGGCCAGAGAGAGGAGAGGGCCTCAGATCTCAGTCTACATAATCTTTTGTGACTTCAAGATCAAGTAAATAAATAATGGGCCATAAAGGGCTGTTTGGAACCATTTAAAATGACTGCTTCCTTCAACTGATGGGTAGAGCACCCCACAAGAAGATGGGACCTGACAAGGAGATGGGTAGGAGATGGCACAGAGCGCCAAGCTGTTCGTAGGAAGGCATGGGGCAAGAGTGAGGCAAATGCAAGAAGGCCTGCGCCTGAACTCCCCAAAGCATGCTCCATTAATGCCCGTTTCAGAATGCCCAGGGCACTTCTCTCAAGCAGGAAGGATGAGCAGAGTTACCTAATGAGGCTGTTAAATTCATTAGCTGTGTGCTTGATCTACGTCAGTTTCAAATGGGCACTGAGCGTGGACCAGGATGCTAAGTCTGTCAGAGGCCATAATCAGCAGTGCTGCAGACACTCTGTCCTGAATCACAGATGCAGGGCGGGGGCTCCTCATAAACCCTTACAGTGAAGATGTGGATGGATTAATGACAGGCATTTGCATGTGTAGCTTTGCAAGCTATGATCATAATAGGCTGTAATGAAACCCATGCCTGAGGCTATACGCTGATGACCTGAGGGGCTGAGAGAAGAGCCTCTCCACCTGTGCACAGGGATTTTCTGGTTTCTAAAGAATGTTACAGAATGTGGGATATTTCTTGTAACTTAGAGAAAGTTCTTCACTGTGAATGAGATGTGGCGGTGCTGACTCTGGGCCCTCTCACATCCCACCATTTGCTAATCCATACGGTCTCAAACAGGGCCTTTATTTGTAGCAAACACTGTCTACACAGTGAGTTCCAGGACAGCCAGAGCTAAATAGTAATACCCTGTCTCAAAACAACAAAACAAAAATAAATAAACAAAACACTGTCTAGTCACAATTGGATCTTAATTATATGCTTCGGGACCAAAGAGCTGGCTTAATGGTGAATATCGAAACTGCTCTTGCAGAGGACCCAAGCTTGGTTCCCAACACCCACATAGGCTAGCTCGCATCTACCTGTAATTCGAGTTCCATAGGATCCTCTGGCTTCCAAGAACACCTGAATTCATACGTGTATAAATTCACACATACACACAAATTACACATAATTGAAAAATAAAATATGTGTATAAAGGCTACCTAACTCAAGGATTTTTGGGGGCTTTCTTGCTTTGCTTGGGGGTTTATTGTTGTTTTGGGTTCTCTGAGGCAGGGCCTTGCCACCTGCCCAGCCTACGAAGTGCGGGGATTACAGGTGTGAGCCACCACACTTGGCTCAAGGCTATTTTATTCTACTGTTGGGGGTTGGGTTTTGGATTGTTGTTTGTTGTTTGGGGGGTCAGCTTTTTATTTTGGTTTGGTTTGGTTGGGTTTGGTTTCAGGGTTGTGGTGGTGGTGGTGGTGGTGGTAGGGTACCTCTAGCATATCCATGTTTATTTTTCCCTCAGGAGAGTGGTAACAATTCCTCACATCTTAGGATCCCAATGTATTCGTTAGTCCATTGTTTAGAATGGAGATTCCTTGTCGTTACTGGTCTCTTAGTAATTAACTGCATGGTGTACCAAGCAAGCAAGTGTTAAGAGGCAGTGAATAACTGGTCTCCTGAACCAAAGTGCAACCACTCTTGGGGAGTTGGACAGCTCCCCCTCACCAAAGGATTATCCCCACAGGCTTGTCTCTTTACATGTGCTCCTGGGTGACAAGACCTTCACCAGTGATTCCAGACATCCCCTAACACCTGTTGTGTGCAACTCAGCCTTAATTGCACAAGAACTGAGGGCGGAGCCAGGGTATGTCAGCCTGGGAGGCCCTGATCTTGGCTGGGCAAAGGCTTTGGAGGTGCAGCCTGCTGTGGGAGGAGCACCCACACCTCTGCCAAGTGACCCCTCAGCTGTGCACTCTATGAGAGAGCCCAAAAGACACACTGTTTCTCCAGAGTAAGCTTCGAGGGGAAAGTGCCTGTGTTTGGTGGTTTGTGCCAGGACCTTGGGAGGAGGGCTGGACAGCGTTTGTCTCCCCAGGAAAGGAATTTTAGACCAGAGGCTTAAAAGAGATCAGGC
Organism: Psammomys obesus; assembly: GCF_907164565.1. Taxonomy (NCBI): domain Eukaryota; kingdom Metazoa; phylum Chordata; class Mammalia; order Rodentia; family Muridae; genus Psammomys; species Psammomys obesus. The sequence goes on along the minus strand of NW_026596443.1, from coordinate 5,187,468 downwards.
GAATCTGTTTTTTAAAAATTTTAAGAGGAAAAAAAATCTATTAATCATTTGGAAAAAGCAATCTTACATATCAACATTTCGAAATGTTATTTTTTTATTTTCTCACCCAGAAAGGAGGAGCCAGGAAACTTTCTTTAGCAGTTTGTCTGTATTTCATGAAACAGATTCTCATAATTGTTATGTGAATAGAAAATTTGCTTCTTGAGTTAATCAGAGCAATAATATGGGGAGAAGCTGAAGGTGAGACACAGGGGACATTTGCTTGTTGGGGCAGGGGACAGGCTTGCTCATTTCAGTTTCACTGAGTTAAGAATTGCCTCTTAACTGTGTTCTCTCTATTCTCCTTCTCTGCTCTCTTCTTGTCCTAACGTCTTTCTTGCCCTGATTTCTGGTCTTTGTGGCTGTTTTTTACACACACAGTGAAAGTCCTAATCACGGTTCTCACGCAGTGAAGATATAGTGCGATGGAATCCCAGTATGTGGAAAGGCTGTTTATTAACAGATTTAACATCAGTGATGGCAGCCAACCAAGACAGCCATGGGAACAAAGCTTTTGCTTCTACTTTGCTTTAAATCAGCCTCTTCTTGGATCTAACACTATTCACTTCACACATAGGTTCTTGTAAAAGAAATTTGCTTCTGAATGGTTGGAGAAAGCAGAGGTAGGATACAGCAAGGTGATATACGCTCTTGTGATTCATGATCTTGGATTGTGAGCCAGCAAGGTAGCTTAGTGGGTAAAGTCACTTGCCAACAAGCCTTACGGCCTAAGTTTGGTTCTCAGAGCCCACACACGGGAAGGATTTAAAGAAAATTCCCCAAAAGTTGTCCTCTAACTTCTACATGAGTACACATCCACACATAAATACATAAAATACATGAATAATTGTAATAGAGTTTGGATTTATTATGAACACAATGGCAAACATATTTGTAATAAACTCTCAAATTTAAAGAACAATAACAAATGATTGTGTGGCTTGCCAGCTTGAAGCAATGCTGAAGAGGCTTCCTCAAAAGCCTTGCCTCATACTTGTGAACTGAAGTTGCCCGGAAAAGGCCACACCTCTGTGGAAGGCCCTTCAGGACAGACTGATTACCAACTCACTGAGTGGTTAAAACTTTGTCATCAAAAGTGTAGATCCACAGGCAAATTATCTTGGATTATCCTTAGTTCCCTGGGTATCTGTCTTCGTCATTGTTCTAGTGCTGTGAAGAGACACCATGACCAAGGGGACTCTTCTGAAAGAAAGCATTCCACTGGGAGTTTACTTAGTCCCAAGAGGTTTAGTCCATGATCACCATGACGGGAAGCATGGTGGCATGCACAACAGCACACTGACACGGAGCAATAGCTAAGACCAATGTCCCGACCCACAGGCCCAGAGAGAAAACAAAAGACGAGCTTTTCTTTTCTTTGGTTTTTTGAGAAAGGGTTTCGCAGTATAGCTCTAGCTGTCCTGGAACTCGCTCTGTAGACCAGGCTGGTCCTGAACTCATAGAGATCTGACTGCCTCTGCCTCCCAAGCACTGGGATCAAAGGGTGTGCCACCACCTTCTGACTGAGAGACAAGCTTTTCGACCTCAAAGTCTTCCCTAGTTACTCTAGTAATACACTTCTTAAAAGCTATAATTCTATCAAAGAGTTTTCACTCCCTGGTGACTAAGTAAGTAATCAAATATTTGAGCCTATGGAGCCATTCTTATTCAAACCACCACATTCTACTCCCCATTGGCTTGTAACCATATCATAATGCCAAATGCATTCAGTCCTGCTTCAAAAGTCCCCATAGTCTGTAACAAACTCAACACTATTTGAAAGATCAAAGTAAACTTTCTTTCATTTGTTTGAGAATGTTTCCACTTATATAGAACAAACAAAAATTCAGTAGGTTTCTTATCTGTTGGATGCCTAGAAACACCATGACTGATTAGCTAGTACCAAAGGGCCATATAAGTGACGCCACCATCAAATTTACGTTGCCTGTGCTGACTATTGTGAGTCAGACATTACAGACACGGCTTTGTCTATACTGCCTCATACAGTAACTGCGATCACCTCGCCTTCACTGAGTCAGTGCTGCTACCTGGTCCTGCTATTTCTGGGCCCAATTAAACCTGTTGCATTTAATTCATTCAACTGAGCAGCAATTTCTCCGACCACGAGATGAAAAGGGTGACAGCAAAGCCCTTCTAACGTGTTGGTGTCTCTCTCACCATTTTGTGCCTTACAGGATTGGTGAGGGGCATGGCTTCGAGCCTTCCCATTGTGGAGGATTAGTTATATACAGTGTAACCACTTCAACATTGCAATTGCCCTGAGTCTTAAAACTCCTTCATCAACATTAAGCCACGGGATACCAGACATCTCCAACGCCTTTTTAGTAGGCCATCTTCTGACAAATCCTTCTGCCAACCTTTCAAGCAAAATTTTGACACATTGTTTTTTACCTGTGGTAGTTTCCATATTAAACCTAGAATCTCCACTCGGTGGGGACCACATCAGTAAACTCCGCCTGATCCAGGTTCATGTTCTTTCTACTGTGACCCAACAACCCTTGAAATCCATCCGTTCCCACACACATTCCCCAGACTTGTGCTTGTATGAGTTAGCACACTCGTTGAGCTCTTTAATAGTGTGGTACACCTTCTCATGGACTCCACTTCCTAACTCCCCTCTAAGGCCTGCTCTGCCTTCAGTCTAGTTACAGGTGAGAGGCAACTGTTAGTAGGCCTCTAGGACATCAGCATCGTCTCTCCTGAAACCTCTTTCAGAGAAAGTCACTGCTGGCTTAGCAGACAACAAAGGATTAATTTATTCAGTCAAAGGCAGAAACAGCAATAATAAATAAATAAATATTTGTGGGTTTTTTTTTTTTTGAGATAGGATTTTTCTGTGTGTAGCCTTGGCTGTCCTGGACTCGCTTTGTAGACCAGGCTGGCCTCAAACTCACAGAGATCCACCTGCCTCTGTTTCCCTGGGTGCTGGCATTACAGGCATGTGCCACTGTGCCTGGCTAATAATAATTATTTCAAGAAGCCACGGTGAGAATACATCTTCTGCTGGGGGTGGAGAGACTACTTCCTCAGGTGAGATAAACCCTTGAGAATCTGAAGGGTCAAAGTTCTCAGCTTCAATGGGGTCTTTCTACACATCCTCATCCAAGTTACAGGATCCCATTTCTTCACCGATTAATATTCTCACTTTAACTGTCACCAACACACTCTGCCTTTTTTTTTTCCTTTGGTTAGTTGGGTTTGTTCGTTTGTTTGTTTGTTTCTGTGATGCCACAGAAACTCTTATAAAGGAAAACATTTAATTGGGGCTGGTTTACAGTTCAGAGGCTCAGTCCGTTATCATCATGGTGGGAAGCATGATAGTATGCAGGCAGATGTGGTGCGGGAGAAGGAGCCGGGAGTCCTACATTTTGATCCCCAGGCAGCAGGAAGACTGTGTGCCACCCTGGGTGTAGCTTAAGACAGGAGACATCAAAGCCCACCTCCACAGTGACGCACTGTTGGTCCTCCTCCCAAGGGTCCAGGCCGTGGCTGAGGACAGGGGGTTCAGGCCGAGAGGGTGACTACATACTGAGGGTGAGCGGCTGCAGACTGGCTTACTCTCAGAAGAGAGAGCACAGTTATACAGCTTTGGGCAACCGACCAGTTTTCTCCACACCATCTCTGAGCCCACCATTGGTTGTTGGTCTTCGGGAAGGCTCCCCAATGTCAGGCCACACACCCTCCGCAACATCCACAATCACATCAACGGAAGTTACCCCAGGCCATGAGCCCATATGGTCCCTTGCCAGGAATGCCCATAACACATTTCCTTCAACAAGGTCACACTCCCTAGTAGAGCCACTTCCTGTGGCCAAGCGTTCAAACGCATGAGTCTATGGGTCTATTTAAACTACCATACCCTCCAAGGCTGGGTCTTGAATTTTCACTGTAATTCTGCTAACCTCTATATATATAAGAGGATTTATTAGAATGGTTTACACTCAGTGGTCCATCTCATCCAAAGATGGCTGTCTACCAATAGAAGTTCCAAGAACCCAATAGTTGTTCAGTCACCAGACTGGATGGTTCAGCTTGATTTCAATATATGCCAGGACCCTGAAGACATAGCCTCTAATTCCAGTGAAGGAAAGGACTGGCTAGTGAGAACAAGAGCAAGCAGACAAAAAGAGAGAGCGCTCCCTTCTTCCATGCCCTTTTTATAGGCTGTCAGCAGAAGATGTGGCCCAGATTAAAGGTGAGTATCTTTCTACCCCAAAGATCTGAATAAGCAGTAGGTCTTCCCACCTCAAAAATTTAATTAAGGGGGTAAAAAAAATCCCTCACAAGTGTGCCCAGCCATTTGTAGTCAAGCTGGCAACCAAGAAGGATTATGCAGTGTGGCCTTGTTGGAGAAGATGGATCAGTGGGGGTGTGTTTTGAGGTTCCAAAAGCCCCTCAACCGCTATAGCTCTCTGTGTTTTATGTGTTTCATGATTCCAATGTGGGCTCTTAGCCTCCAGTCCATCCCTGTGCCTGCCTGCTTGCTGTCATGTTCCCCACCATCATGGTCATAAATGCACCCTCTGAAATTGTAAGCAAGCCTTCAATTGACTGCTTCCTTTTAGAAGTTGCTTTGGTCATAGTGTCTCTTCACATCAATAGAAAAGTTGCTAAGATAGTAGCCATCTGCAGTCCACTACTGTGTCTGAACTAATGTCCTCTTCACTGTCAGGTAAAAACGTTAGGAATGAAGTCTTAGCAGACCATTGTCTTCCACCAACACAAAGCTAATCCTGTTGGCAGATAACATCTGCAAGATGCAGAGGTTTCCCTGCTTGGCTGTAACGTGCTTCCCTGATACACTTGGTAAAAGTATTGACTTATTACTTTCTTTTGTTTTATAATGACAGATAGCTCATGAAACTCTAGCATGGTTGAAATGTGTTATTCAGAGTAACCTGAATCCATGTCTCCTGGCCAAGGTCACTCAGATTTTGCTCAGAACAGACTGGCCCTTACTCTCTTTACAGTAAGCCTGTGCTTTATATGGACACAGTACTGGGTTTTATAATTGTGTTTATTTGTTTGTTTTTTGAGACAGTGATCCTCTGTGTAGCCTTGGTCATCCTGGACACGCTTTGTAGACCAGGCTGACCTCAAACTCACAGACATCCACCTGCTTCTACCTCCCAGAGTGCTGGGATTACAGGAGTGTGTCACCATGCCCATCAAAAGGCTCTCTTGCACCTTAGCAGAGTTGCCAGATTTAATAAACAAAATGCCAGACACCTAGTTAACTTTTACTTTCAGAAAAATAAAATAATTTTTAAATAACAAATATTTAATATTTATGAACATAATAATAAGTATTATGTTCATCATAAATATGCCATGTACTGTTTGAGGCATACATGTGTATATACTTAAAAAACGAATACTTGAAATATCAATTTAACTGGGCAATCTGTCCTTTGCCTGGCAAACCTGCTAATGAAGAAGAACTGTGATGACTAATTTCACTATCAACTTGATTAGATCTGGAAACGCCTCTGGATTATCACAGCACACCTCTGAGTCCATAAAGGAGTCCCTAAAGGTCAATTTGATGGTGAGGGCTTTGAGCTAATGAATGGCACAATCCATTAACTGCTCAGAGGTACCGAAACTGTGGAAGGCCAGGCCTAATTGGGAAAAATGGATCACAGGGGTATGTCCTTAGGAACTAGTCTTTGCCTTGGCCCCATTCCTATTGCTACTCGATGCTGCTTCCTGTCCACCAGAAGGTGAACAGTCTCCTCCTCCACATATCACTGTCACCAGTGATATGCTCAGCCTTGACTCAGACAGACCCAAAGTAATGAGGGTCTCCAGATAGCTCTGAACTGTGTGGAAAGTCAAGCTTCGCATCCAAGTGGTCTTTGGGGAGCTTGATCCCCAAAACCCCACATGGTAGGAGAAAGCCAACTCCTGCAAGGTGTTCTCTGCCCTCCACGGAGTATTTTGTCACAACAACACAGTGGAAACTCGAACATTAACCTTACATTTGTCTTGTACCCGGGTTTTTCAGGAGGTAAATGTCAGTGAAAGAGGGCTCTCTCGTTTTAACAAAAGTCTGCCTCAATTTAAGGAAGCTGTCTTCAATACTTTTCTATTGATATCATAAGAAACCATGGCCAAGGAAAGTTGTAGAAAAGAGTTTGCTCAGGGACTCTGGAGAGACATCTCAACATTTAAGAACCAGAATTCAGTTATCAACACCCACATTGGGTGGCTCGCAACCACCCGTAAAATCCAGGTCCAAGGATCCAATGACTGCTTCTAATCACTAAAGAAAGCCACACATATGGGCACATACCCCACCCACATATACACATAATTTAAAATAAAATAAATCTTTAAAAAAGAGTTTGCTTGGCGCTTATGATTTCAGAGGGTGAGTCCATGACCATCGTGGCAGGGAGCATGGGAGCAGGCAGACAGCCACCATGGAGCAGCAGCTGAAGCTCACATCTGATCTGCAAGCACAAGAGCGAGAACAAGCTAACTGGAAGGGTGTGATCTTCTGAAACCCAGAGCCCACCCCTGGTGACACACCTCTTCCAATAAGGCTGTACCTCCTAATCTTCCTCCACCAACTGGGGACCAAGAATTCAAACACAATGAGCCTATGGAAGCCATTCTCATTCAAACCACCATAGAAGCACATAGTTCCTCTTAAAAATAATTTCATAGCCCCAAATGGTGACCCATACCTTTAATCCCCAGCATTTGCAAGGCAGAAACAGATAGGTCTCTGTGACTTCAAGGCCAGCCAGGTCTGTATATCAGTTCCAGACTAGCCAGAACTCTCACTCAAAAAAAAAAAAAAAAAAAATGTTTTCCACATGCATGCAGACACACACACAAATGAGAAAAATTAAAATAGTGGGCCCTAAAGGCTCATCTTTTGCATCCTTCTTTTTGCTTCATGTTTACAGAAGCCTTCTCTAACCTATTAAAATCATGATTTTAAAACAGGAAGGCAGAATCATTCTCATCTGAGTCTGAGACAGACAACATAGGAATATATTCATTAATAGACTATGGCAGCAAAGGAAGTGATGGATTTCAGTGACCATAAACACAGAGGAAAGACATTAAAGCAGATGAGGAAGAAATGCTGCCCTTCCTGGACATCATCTTAATCAGCCACAATGTGATTGACTCTACTCTATTTCATCCTGTAAATATGATCTATGCAAACCTCACTCTGCTCTTGGCAGAGGGTATTAACATTTCCATCAGGTGAGCTTCAGAGATTGTTGAAGCCAGGGACTGTTGGGACAGTGATGCTGAGCTGAGCCTACATCTGTAATCCCAGGATTTTAAAACTGCAGCAGAAAGATTGCCATGAGTTCAAGGCCAGCCTGGACTACATGGCAAGTACCCTAACCTCAAAAAAAAAAAAAAATGAGTTAGAAAGACAGACAGGCAGACAGACACACAGAGAGATCCATGCTGTTGTATATCAGGGAAGATGTCTGAAGAGAGCTGAGACAGAAACCTCAGAACGGCTCACAGCATAGTTGAGGGACATTTTAGTCAATCCTCAACGTATCTCTGACATTCATCTCCACCAGCTCCTTCCCTATTGCTACTATAAGAAAACCATAAATGGTGGCCCTTGGTCACACACCAATAGTGGTAGGGTAGCTGAAGGGAGACATAACGGATAATGCTGAGTGTGCCCAAAGTGACTGGCAGTGTCTGTGAGGGTTGTTCCTACATTCAGATTAAAAACCGCCTTTTCTGAAACTGTTAGCCCCAAAGCCTCAGCAGAACTAAACTAGGGAAAACTGAGGTCACATTCACCTCATCCCTCCAGTGTTTAGGAAAAGATAGGAGTGATGCTGCTTGCCCTGCCCATCCTTGGAAAGGCCCAGCTGCCTCCAGTATGTAAACATGGCCATCCTTTCCCTTTAAACTTATAGGATGAATGTTCTCATAAATAATGCAAGTGGGAGGCTACAACTGAAGGTCATCAGTATTCCTTCCCCGTTATCACAGAGCTGATTTCATTCTCCCTGGACTTACTTGCTAGAGTATCCCATAACTGCTTGCATCTGTTTAGGACATGGGGCTCGAGACTACCCAACACAAACAACCAAAGGGCAGGTCACTCATTAAAGATAAAACTAGGCTGGGGGAAACTCATAATATTTACAATTACAATATCATCTCCACGTAATAACATGAAACACGGGGCCTTGTTACGTCTTAGCACTTGGGACTCTGAAAGTCATGCCCTATTTCTGGTTGACTTCATCATTTGGCTACTTGTAAAAAGGAAAACCTCATCTTCTCTTTTGTTGTTCCACGGCTCCACGGCTTAACAATTTCAAGTTCCAATTTCTAGAAACAATGCTCACCAAACCTGTCCATATACACATGTGGCACTCGCCATGAACTGGGATGGATATTAGGTCCTATAATGGAAAAAAGACAGAAGCAGGGCTGTGAAGAGGGCTCAGCCCTTTTAGGCTAGGCTCACCCCTGAGACACAAGCAATGTCTAATCCTCATGACTATGGGGCTTGAGTTCCAGCAGAGAGTTGCAGTTCAGAACAGGAATTGATAACACCACAAGCGAGATCATCAAGTGCCCACAGGAGAGGCAATGTGTTTCGAGAGAAGGAAAAAGAACAGCTATGGGCAGTGAGATGCCTCAGTGGATAAAGGTACTTGCCTCCAACCCTGGCAACCTGAGCTTGATCCCCAAAACCCCACATGGTAGGAGAAAGCCAACTCCTGCAAGGTGTTCTCTGCCCTCCACGAAGTGCATATGTACCTGCACACACACTGAAAAATAAGTGTAAAACTTTAAAGAGTGGGGTAGCAGGAGGGAGAGGAACAGTTAATTTAGGTCTTCCTGGAAGCAGAAACTTAACAATGTTAAACACATAGGATTTCCCTTGGCAGACCTGGGGGAACCCCCAAATCCTTGATGTGTATTATTTCAAGGCCAGAAAGACCCTTTTCTCAAAACAATAGAGAAAACCACAGACATAATAAACAGCAGAGCTTGGTAGCACTATTAGACGTAGGGTAGGTGAGGGGGAGTGAAAATAGATACGCTTGAGGAATGACAGCAAATAATAGATACTCCTGCCATTTTGGTGGAGGTGGGGTTTGTTTTGACTGTTGTTTATTTTTCTTTGATCCTGTATTCCTTTTCCTTGTTCCTGTAGCACCCAATCTTCCCTTTACGGGGTCTCTCTTCTCTGACAGTCATGTTTCTGTAGGGCTCTAAAAATGTAACAAGAGTACAGAAGCTGAGTGTGATGGCCAGAACCTGGAATGGTAGCACCTCCAAGCTGAGGCAAAAGAACATGAAGTCTGAAGCCAGCCTGGACTGTCATAGCAAGACAATGTAGAAAGAGAGAGAAAGGGAGGTAGAGAGAGAGAGAGAAAGAAAGAAAGAATAAAAGAGTAAGAGAGAGCATGAATGAGAGATAAAGAGGAGGGAGAGGACGAGAAAGAAGGGAGGGGGAGATTTGCATGGAGTGTTGAGCTAAGTTGATGAGCACTAAGAGGTAAGGAAGTGGGGAACTTCCAGAATGAGTTAATTCTTTCAAGTCTTTAAAACGGTTTAAAACTAGCCTGGCGTGGTGGCACACACCTGTAATCTCAGCACTCAGAGAGCCAGGTGGATCTCTGTGAGTTTGAGGCTTACCTGGTCTACAAAGCCAGTTCAGGACACCTAAGGCTTCACAGGGAAACCCTGTCTCAAAACAAACAAACAAAAAAAAAAAAGCAGAAAGAATAAAAAACACCAACAAAATTATTGAAAACTATGGGAAAAGATGACAGATGTGGCAGAGACTTACAGTACTGAAAAATATAATGAAGGTCAATTTACTTTTAATGGCGTGCACCTGGGGATCGTTTGAACACCATAGGAAGAACCCAACTGACAGCAAATCATCAAAGCTCTGAAGATTCTTGGAAGGTCAGAGGCGATTCCGTCCCGAGCTTAGGTTGGCAAGTCCTTCAAACTTGGAGGATGGCTGATTGATGCAGGTGAAAAGAGAGTATGTTTTGGAGGAAGTGTGAGTGACAGGGCTCAGCTGCCTGAAATTGATGCCCAGCATCTACATCATGTGGCTTACAACCCAGCTCCAAGGGATTGATGCCCCCTTCTGGCCGCCCCAGACGCCTGCACGCATGTGCACATACCTACAAGAGACACACAAATACACACTAATAAAAAAAAAAATTTTAAGACAATTTTTTAAATCACAAAATTGGAAATGCATTTTGAAACTGAAAAAGAGTTTTGGAACCAATAACTAAAGTTTGTGTGCCCATTGGTTAATATTCTCATCACCCGGGCAGGAGAGATGGCTCAGTGGTTCTCTCCAGAGGTCCTGAGTTCAATTCCCAGCAACCGAATAGTGGCTCACAACCACCTGCAATGGAATCTGATTCCCTCTTCTGGAGTGCATGAAAACAGAGCATTCATATATATAAAATAAATAAACCTTTTAAACATATTCTCATCACTTGAGAAGTATTTATTATTTTATAAATTATATACCACAGGCAACTACTCGAAACATCCAAATTTAATCACTATAAGGATAAATGAATTGTCTAAATAAATAAGAAAATAAATGTTTTGTCTTTGGAGCTCAGATATTTTTTTAAAATGTCTAATTCCATAGCTTTTTTTTTTTTTTTTTTTTTTTTTTTTTGGTTGTCTCTTTGTTTTTTGAAATGGGGTTTCTCTTTGTAATAGCCCTGGCTATCCTAGATTCACTTTGTAGACCAGGCTGGCCTTGAACTCACAGAGATCTGCCTGCCTCTGCCTCCCGAGTGCTTGGGTTAAAAGCATACACCAACATGTCCAGCTCATCACAAATATTTTAAAGGTATCAAAAACAGCTGCCTAACACAAATCAAGATACATAGTTGCAAAGCAATATTACTGACATATATTATCCGCTGTGATTGATCATCTACTTAACCCAAACTCATCTAAGTGCCGATCAGAGTTTATCCTGAAAGAAGATTTAATCTAAAATTAGGGGTAGGGAAATTTTAAAATCCAATGCATTAGTGGTTAAGAATTTTTAATTCCTCATCTTAATTATACTCAGGATCTAAAATAAAAATAATTGCTTAGTAGGTCATAGTAGCCAACGTAATGTGGGAGATGACCAAGACGGTTGCCTTCACATTTTGTTTGTTTGTTTTGTGAGAATGTATCTCTTATAGCCCAGGCTGGCCTTGAACACACAAGCTAGCCAAAAATGACCTTGAGTCACTGATGCTCCTACCAGCATCTCCCAAATGCTGGGACTGCAAGTGTGTGCTACACGCTGTTGATTCTTAGAAGCTTCTAGAATACAACTCCAAAGGCAGTGTCACAAACTGACCTTCAGAAAAGGTCAAATAGATCTCCTATCAAGAATTCTATGCTCAGCTAGGCATGGTTTCATAGGACTTTAACCAGGGAGGCAGGCGTATTTCTATGAGGCCAGCCTAGTCTACAAATCAAGTCCAGGACAGCCAGGGCTACACAGAAAAACCCTATTTGGAAAACAAAAACAAAACTAATAAACAAACAAAAAGAATTCTAGGCTCAATTTTATCTTGCCATATTATCATTTTTTTCAAACCAATAATTTTATCACCATTTTTAAAAACAATGTCAATAATTATGTGCTATATCTCAATGCTCTTTTACTGTCCTTTTTTAGGTAGACTCTTTAGTCCATTGTCCTGTGTTTGATGCCTTTTCCAGTGCACTCTTGTACAAGTCTCTCTCTCAAAACCCCCCACAGCTGGTTGGTGGCAGGGATGGGGCACATCTTTAATCCTAGCATTCACAGGGTGCAGATGCAGACGGATCTCTGTGAGTTTGAGGCCACCCTGGTCTACAGAGCCAGTTCCAGGACAGCCAGAGCTACACAAAGAAATCCTTTCTCGAAAAACAAAACAAACAAACAACAACAAATGTCAACAATCTTCCTCCCCTATTCAATGTGGAAGTTGCTCAGAAAGTTAAAACCGGAAGTTCCCTATGACCCAGCTGAACCACTTCTTGGTAGACGCCTGAAGAAATTTGAATCCATACACGAAAGAGATACTTGCTCGTCTGTGTTCATTGCTGTACTAGTCACAATTGCCAAGATAAGGAATCAGTCTAGATGTCTATCAGCAGATGAATAGAGGTTTAAAACAATGTAAATATACATGTGGTAGCTTGAGTAAGAATGGCCCCTTTGCGCTCATATATTTGAATGCTTTATACCTGCTGATGGAACTGTTTGGGAAGAATTGGAAGGTGTGGTCTTGTTGGAGGGGCTGTGTCACTCGAGTGGGCTTTGAGGTTTCAAAAGGCCACGCCAGTCCCAGTTGGCGCCCCCTCTCTCTGCTCCACTGCTGTCTCCACACGTACAACCCTCAGGTACTGTTCCGGCACCTGCCTGCGGCGGTGCTGCCAGCCACGATGGTCATGGACTCACCCTCCGACTGTAGGCAAGCCCCGAATTAAATGTTTTCTTTACTGAGTTGCCTTGGTCATGGTGCTTTGTCACAGCAGGAGAAAACTAGGACAATACACAGTGGAATTTTATCCAGCTGTAAATTAAATGAAATGCTGATATCTCAAGGAAAGTGGATGAAGCTGGAAGTCGAGACTAAAAGAAGCAAGAAGCCAGAAAGGAAAAAAACTGGATGTTCTTTTTTTTTTTTTTTCTCATGTACAGAATCAGATTGTTAAGATATTTGTATGCAATATGAAAGGTGGGAAGGAAGGGGTGAGTGTGAGAACAAGAATAATCGGTGATTAGAGTATATTGAGCAAAGTACATGATACTCCCATGTGAAGGTGTCATAAGGAAACCCATTCTTTTTTTTTTATTTTATTTTATGTGCATTGGTGTGAAGGTGTCAGATCCTCCAGAAATGGAGTTACAGACAGTTTTGAGCAGCCATGTGGGTGCTGGAAATCGAACCAGGGTCCTTAGAAAGAGTAGACAGTGCTTTTAACCACTGAGTCATCTTTCCAGCCTTAGGAAACCCCTTCTTTTGCACACTAATTAAAAACAATTTCCCCTGGGCTGGAGAGATGGCTCAGAGGTTAAGAACACTGGCTGCTCTTCCAAAGGTCCTGGGTTTAACTCGCATGGTGGCTCACAACCATCTATAATGAGATCTTGTGCCTTCTTCTGGCATGCAGGTGTACATGCAAAGAGAACACTGTATTCATAATAAACAAACAAATAAATCTTAAAAAAAAAAATTCCTCCTCCTTTGTGAACTCTTCCCTAACTCCAATTAGTAAATTAAACTGGCACTTAACCCCAGGACAGCCAGAGCTCTGTTACACAAAAGAACCCTGTTAAAAAAAAAAAAAGAAAGAAAGAAAAGAAAAGAAAAGAAAAAGAAAAAAAAAGAGTTGTGGATACCCACACAATTTCATACTATTAGAAGGCCAAAGCATTCCATAGACTGGTCCATAGACGTTCTCTAAGAATCACAGTAGATTCTGTGGTACACGAGTGAGGGTGGGAACTTTTTGTTGTTGTTTCTCTCTTGCTTCTTTTAAAAAATAATTTTTCCTATACAAAATAATGTGTTTCATTATGACATATTCAGGAATGTAAATTATAAATGAACGGCTCCTATTTGCTCTCCGAATACCCTTACCCAGCCTGTCTCGCTCCTCCAAATAGTTCCTGTTCTATTCCTATGTCATGTATGTGTGTGTATATAAGAATAGAGAAATCTGTATTAGTTCCCAAATTTATATAGCATATCAAAATATGTGGTTTTTTCTTCTCCTCCCTTACCCCCATTATCCCTTCCACCCTCCCTATCCTTAGTTTCCTTCCTCCCCTACCACAGCCTGTACAACATGATATTTGTCTTCTCAACCTGGCTTATTATCTTTAGCATGATAATCTTCCTTCTGTGGCTCTTCATAAAAACGTCAAAAAGGTGTTATTTACAGGTGAACAAAAAGGCCTTTGTTTAAATGTACCATGATTTCTCTATCCATCTGTCTCTTGATGAACATCTTGGCTGATTCTAATTAGCTATGGTAAATATTATATTTAATATTATGTAGTATCGTGGTATACTGAAGTACTTTACTCTGCATCATATATGCTAAGTGCTGAAGTCCACTATAACAAAACTTCAAACCCATTACCAAAAGCATGTGGGGGTCAGAAATAGAACGGAACAGCTCCACTCTTAAAGGAGACAGGTGATGATTAAACCCAACTGAATAACCTCTTTTTTGTTTGCTTGTTTTGGTTGTGTTTGTTCTGTTTTGGTCTGTTGTCACTTTTAAGACAGATTCCTACTTTGCAGCTCTGGCTGCCTGCAACTCGCTCTGTAGACCAGGCTGACCTCAAACTCACAGAGGTCCAACCACCTTTGCTTCTGTGCATATCCTTCATATTGTCTAATTTCAAAGTCAGCTTGTATAACCCCAAGATAGTGTCAATGCCTTATGCGTGTTTTCAAGGACTTAATTATGACCTGTTTAGATTATAACGCCAAAACAAAACTTTTGGACAAAAAAAAAAAAATCTTTTTTTTATTACTTCAGTTTATTTACTTTACATCCCAAGGGTGCCCCCCCTCTTTCCTCCCAGTGTCCCTTTCTCTCCTTCCTCTTTCCCCTTCCCACCAGAAAAGGAGAGCCCTTCCCCTGTATCAACCCTCCCAAGCACATCAAGTCACATCAGGACTGAGCATATCCTCACCCCTGAGGCCAGGCCAGGCAGCAGTGCTGCCAGGGGAAAGTGATCCAAAAGCAGGCAACAGAGTCCATGTTAGAAATATTCCCCCTCCGCTTACCAGGCGTCCATATGAGGACCAAGCCGCCCATCTGCCACAGGGGACCTAGGTCCAGACCATGCATGATCCTAGGTTGATGTCTCAGTCTTTGTAAGGCCTCTCGTGGGACTGGGTTAGTTGTCTCTGTTGGTCTTCTTGTGGGGTTCCTGTTTCCTCCAGGTCCTTCCATCTTTCCCCCAACACTTTCACAGGACCCCCAGGAGTTCCACCCCATGCTTGGCTGCCAGTCCCAGCATCTGTCTCAATCTGCTGAGTCATGTTAGGCTCCTGTCTGCAAGCAGAGCAGAGCATCATTAACAGTGTCAGGGGCTGGCTCTCTACCATGGGGTGGGTCTCAGGTTGGGTCAATTATTGGTTGGGCATTCTCTCAATTTTTGTTCCCCTGTATCCCTGCCCTTTTTATAGGCAGGGTAATTTTTGGACCAAGGGTTTCCCCTCCCTCCACTAGCCCTGCCTGGTAGGAGGTGGTCACTTCAGTCTCCATTTTCTCCCAACCCCTGTGTTAAGAGTCTCAGCTAGAGTAACACCCATATCCTGACAGGAGCCTACCCTGTCGCAGGCCTCCAGCTTGACAAAGAGATGTCCCCACTCACTTTCCCTTCTTGTCCCCAGCCCTCTCACCTCCCACCCCATTCTCCCCACAACTGATTTCCACTTGTTTCCCTCCCCATTGCAGCTCTTGCCCAGTTCCTTCTCTTCATCCACTTCTGCCGCCTGTTCTATTTCTCATACAGTGTGACATTCTGGCACCCTCCCTTCGACCCTCCTTTGTTACTTAGCCTCTTTGGGTTTGTGGATCGTAGTAAGGTTATCCTGTATTGTAGGTCTAATATCTACTTTTAAGTGAGTACATACCATGTGCACCTTTCTGGGTCTGGGTTCCCTCTCTTAGAATGTTCTTTTTCTAGTTTGATCTATTTGCCTGCAAATTTCATGATTTCTTTGTTTTTAATAGCTGAGTAGTATTCCATTGTGTAAATGTACCATAATTTCTGTATCTGTTCTTTGACTGAGGGACATCTAGGTTGTTTTCAGATTCTGGCTATTACGAATAAAACCACTATGAACATAGCTGAGCAAATGTCATTGTTGTATAGTGGAGCATCTTTTGGGTATATGCCCAGGAGTGGTATAGCTATTTTGAAAAAAATCTTCACCAACTCTACATCAGACAGAGGGCTAATATCTAAAGTATACAAAGAACTTAAGAAATTAAACCTCAACAAATCAAATAATCTAATAAAAAATGGGGTGCAGAGCTAAACTGTGAATTCATAACCGAGAAATCTCAAATGGCTGAGAAGCACTTAAAGAAATGCTCAATATCCTAAGCCATCAGAGAAAAGCAAATCAAGGCAGAATGGTGGCATCTCATCCTCCACCTTCGTTAAAGCAGCTTCTTTTTTAAGATTTCTTTCTTTCTTATTTATACAGTACTCTCCCTGCAGATATGCATTCACACCAGCAGAGGGCCCTAGATCTCATTATAGATGGTTGTGAGCAACCATGTGGGTGCTGGGAATTGAACTCAGGATCTTTGGAAGAGCAGACAGTGCTCTTAACAGCTGAGCCATCTCTCCAGCACCCCTAAAACAGTTCCTTCATGTCATGTTCTCCATCCCTGTTTTCTCAGATAGTACCAGAACACTCAACTCCTCTCTCTCCCCTCCCCCATTCATCTCTCTCTGCTTTCAGTGGTATATTCTCATATATTTTATTATATATATTTTTTCTCCTTCCCCCACCCCAGCCTTCTCTCCCTCTTTCTCTCCTCATTTCTACATCTGAAGCTACTAATTGCTAACTTCATATTACTCTTCTAAACTATCCATAAATTTCTTTCTCCTGAAATCCAAGCTGTCTTTGAAGACCAGCCTCTCCTTTTCGGTCTACTCCTAGTACCTGTTAATTGAAGTATTCACTTTCATGTTCTCTTCTCACTTCTCACATCATCACAGACAACTCTCACACTTAAAACTGTGTGATACTAGTTCTCGTTTGAACCCCTTCTGTGTGCAAGGACGATGCTGATGCTTCCATTCATGAACCTCTCGTGGGTCCCATAATCCCAGTCCTGTGATGCAGGTGAAAAAATGGACATTTAGAAACTCAGATGAACTCTGACAGAGTTGATTCCCCAGATGACAGGGGAACCTAGGCTGCCTGAACGCTGGCTTATGTTGTCTCCAACAGGGGATGGCGAGACCTGCTCACACTGATATCGTAATCTTCCAAACCTTATCATCAACCTTCCAGCTCGGGCTTCTTCCATCTGAAGAAGGTCCCCACTCCAGAAGGTTGTCTGATTTTACCCATTATGCTGAAATGTCCTTAACTTCTCTTTCTAGACCACTTAGCAGCCCCAGGCTCCCCTCCATCATTGCCTCTCCCTGAGAAACCTTGGAATCTCAACCTTTGGAAGCCCTTGTAACCCTTTGCCTTTCCCTTCCTGTCTTGACCTCAGAGCACCTCACCATCACCAACCTGACCTCTCTTTATTTTTTTAGATTTATTTATCTGTTTATTATTTACACAGTGTTCTGCCTACATGTGTGCATGCACACCAGAAGAGGGCACCAGATCCCACTCTAGATGGTTACAAGCCACCACGTGGTTGGGAATTGAACTGAGGACCTGTGGGAAGAACAACCAGGGCTCTTGACCTCTGAGCCATCTCTCCAGCCTTTGACCTCTCTTTCTAAAATCCTACTTGACTCTTCCACCCAGACTTTCAAGGCTGTTTTCTTCATTAGCTTTTCATAATTTTACATTAATTCCATTATGAGCTATTTTAAGAACATAACAATGTTCAAAGTACTCAGAAGGCAGAGGCAGGTGAATCACTGTGAGTTCAAGGCCAGCCTGGTCTACAAAGCTAGTCCAGGATAGCCAAGGCTACACAAAGAAGCCCTGTCTCAATAGATAGATAGATAGATAGATAGATAGATAGATAGATAGATAGATAGATAGATAACAGAAGTTCAGAGTAAAATTTGAAAACAAAAGAAAAGCATCACACAATTTGTCAGATTCTCTTTTTAAAAACTAAATGATAAACATGGAATCCTCTTGGGTGAAACTCAGAAATCCTATTCTCGAGCATCTTCTAAGGATAAGCATCACCTTGATTCTAGTGTTCATAATGCTAATACATATTTTATAATGCCTAAGCAATTTTTATGCATATTATATGTGACATAAAACTATATGTGCATACAATGATTTTTCAGGATTAAAAACCCCATGCTATAAATTGTACAGCAGAAGCTTTTCAATTTATTCATCACCATTTGTCAATTCTTGGGGGGGAGGTTGTTTTGTTTTGGGTTTGGTTTTCTTGTTTTTTGTTTCATTTTGTTTTGTTTTGGTCAGGGGGAATGGTTTTGTTTATCAAAACAGGGTTTCTCTGGGTAGCGCTGGCTGTCCTGGAACTTCCTTCATAGATCAGGCTGGCCTCGAACCCACAGAGATCTGCCTGCTTCTGCTGGGACTAAAGGCGTGCACCACCAGCCACCACACCTGCCCCTATCTCCTAGGTTACTGATGTCACTTTCAAAAAGTCCTGGCCTATGCATACATCTTTTTTCAAAATCTAATTTGTGCGTGTGCATTCACGTGTGCATGTGCAGTCATAAATGCCACAGCATGTATGTGAAGGTCAGGGGACAGCGTGCAGCGGTTATACAGATAGTAAGTTCTCTTCTTCCACTACCTGAGGGAAAGCAACGGAACTCGGGTCATAAGATAGCAGCAAGCCTCTCTACCCACTGAGCCTTCCCATCAGCCCCTGAGCCCATATCTTGGAGTGTTTTGCCTATGTGTTCCATCTATTGCAGGGTTTAGGTGTTATTTTAAAGTCTTTGATGCATTTTGAGTTTATTTTTCTACAGAGTTAGGGGAAAGAGACTCTAGTTTCATTCTTCCAAGTGAATATATCTAGGTTTTTCTGAATCATTTGTTGAATGGAATGTCTTTTCATCAGTGTGTATTTTTGACAGATTTATACTTTTGTAAGATTTATTTGTTTATTATGTCTGCAGTGTTCTGCTACATGCACACCAGCAGAGGACATCAGATCTCATTATAGACGGTGAGTTGCTGGGAATTGAACTCAGGACCTTTGGAAGAACAGCCAGTGCTCTTAACCTCTGAGCCATCTCTCTAGTCCCCAGATTTATACTTTGTAAAATCACTAAGGACCAGGCTGAGGGTGAGGCTCAATGGCAGAGCACTTCCCTCATTTGCAAGGCCCTATGTTGCATCCCCATCCCTGTAAACAAACCACCACCACCACTGAAAACACCCAAGGACTGCAAAGAACACCTGCTCACGTGCGCTGTGTCTATCAGTGTCTTCCACATTAGACAATAAGCAGAAATGTTTACAAACAAAAATCTCCAGAATGCAACACACTGACCATCATAGCAATGATGTCATCATCCATCCTGAAATCTCTGAAAAACCAACTGTACATGGAAGAAAAAGAGTATGAAAATCAGATACATTCTCAGCACACGTGAACCCAGAGTCTTTAACACAGATGGTGCACATACTCAGGTACACACATAGGTAATGCACACATGAATTAAAATTAATTATTAATTAATTAATTTTCTAAAAATAAATCATGAACAATGCATTTTAAAATTTTTCTGTCAGCTGGTAGTGGCACAGGCCTTTAATTCCAGCACTTGAGAGGCAGAGGCAGGTGAATCTCTGAGTTTGAGGCCAGCCTGGTCTACAGAGTGAGTTTTAAGACAGCCAGGGCTACTTTTTGAAACCAAGTTTCAAAAAACCAAGAGACCAAGAGAGGGAGAGGGAGAGAGAGAGAGAGAGAGAATTGCTGAGAAAAGGACAGGTAGATTTAAAAAAAAAAAAAAAAAAAAGAGTAACCTTCCTGAAAGAAAAATGCACTCAATGGACTTAGAAACTCAGTGGCCAGTTTAAACGACAGATTAGCCATGGGTAAAGGATTTGAACGGGACAATGCTTTAGAGAAAATAATCCAAAATACAGCTCAAACACACACACACACACACACACACACACACAAAAGCAAGGAGATACTGACACACACCAGCCCGGGTGAGTGTCCAAAGCAGAGCATCAACAGGGCCTCCATGGGACTCCGTTCTCATGACGTTCTAGAAAGAACAAAACTACAAGCACAGAAATCAGACTCCTTGTTGCCAGGAGCTGGGGTTAGGAGGCAGAGGCACAAAGTCCTCTGGATTCAGGGCCAGCCTAGTCTACATCGTGTGTTCCAGGCTAGATAAGGATATAAAGTGAGAGGGATATTAAGTAAATTTGAGTCTAAAAATACATAAATGAAATTGAGGGAGCCATGAGTAGTGATATGTGTAAACCTAGCACTCAGGAAACTGAGGCAAGAGGATTGCCATGAGTTCAAGGCCAGCCTGGCTACAAAGCAAGACTTCATCTCAAAAGAGCAAAACAAGGGTCTGGAGAGATGGCACATCAGTTAAGAGCACATTCAGAGGATCCAAGTTTGGTTCCCAGCACCCATCTTGAACAGTTCACAACTGCCTGAAACTCCAGCTCCAGTGTCCTCTTCCGGCCTCTGGGGGCTAGAGTCATCAGAAACGAGGGAGCTTCAATTGACAAAATACCTTCATAAGATCTGGCTATAAGGTTTTTTCTTAATTAGTGAGTGATGGGGGAGGGCCTAGCATGTTGTGGGTGGTGCCGTCCCAGGACTGGTGGTCCTGGGTTCTGTAAATAAAAGTAGACTGAGCAAGCCATGAGTAGGAAGCCAGTAAGCAGCGCTCCTCCATGACTCTGCCTCAGCTCCTGCCTCCTGGTTCCTGCCCCACTTGAGTTCCTGTCCTGACTTCCTTTGATGAGGAACTATGATGTGGACATGTAAGCTGAATAAACCCCTTTCCCTCAAGTTGCTTTGGTCATGGCATAGAGACCACGGCTGTTGGACACAGCAATAGAAACCATAGATAAGACACACACACACACACACACACACACACAAATAAAAATAAATCTGAAAAAAGTAAATAATCAATAACAAAAACAGCTTTTTAGAAGCTGAAGATATGGCTCAAAGGTCTATGCTTCCCTAACATGCATGGGGTCCTGAACTGTATCCCCACTGCAACAATAATACATTCTGAACCCCAAACCTATACTGATACAAATTTTTCTTTAGAAATTCCCATGTAGGTGTGGTAAAAATGGCTGAAAGTGAGCACTCAGCCCTAAGCAGGCCATTTGCAGTGCCCCCTCTAAGGCCTAATGAACATCATTGACAATGGGGCAGAAAAGATGTGAGAGCTAGTCAGTAGACGGGCTGCCAGATGTTCTCACAGCTGTAATGATCATATCTCACAGCACCCACAGCTGCCTACACTAGAACTGCACAAGAATCGTCCTGTCAATAATTCGTCATGGGCTGGGGAGGATCCCATAGCACTCTGCCCGTCCCTACCGAGAAACTGGCCATCTGTGGATTGTGGGGGAAAGGGAGTCATTATTTTCCATTGTATAACCACCGAGGAACCAACCAGACTCCAAACCTATGGTCACACAGATAGGTTATAAGACAGAACAGAAGGACATGCATGTGAAAAAGTGAGTGGCAGGGAGCTGACACAGGGATGAGAGAAATAAGAGAGGGTTTGGGGATGGAAATCATCATAATCCTTAAAAACAACCTGAATGCAGTAGTGGGGAGGAACGTTGGGTTCCCTGAGAAGAAGATATGAAAGGCTGGGAGATCGGAGAAGCACACCTCCAGTGTGCCTGAGATGGGTTTCCAGAGAGGACGACTCAGAGCAGTGACGACTACCCCACAGACTGAGGACCCACAGAGAACACAAGGACAGACAGGAGGAAGGCAGTGCGGGCAGGCGTCCCGTTCTCTGCATCCTGGCCTGTGTTGGTCTGCTCTACCCTGCCACACTCTCCCTGTCCTGATGAAATGAACCCTCCAAAGTCAGGAACCAAAATCAATCTGTCCTCCTTTTAAATTGTTTCATCAAGTATTTCATAATCGAATGAAGAAAGATGGCCTATAAAACACTTTTAAAGTCTTGCAAAGTCCCTGGCCCGGAGTAAATATTCTGCTGACTCGTTGATAAAAACTGTTATTTTGCAATTTAAGAAAATATGATCTCTTGTGCATTTCTAGAACTGACATCTATGATCATGCATCTTCAGTCAAGGGTCAAAATAATCTCACCTAGAACTACCAGGCAAAAGTGTGTCTACTCTTTCCCTGTCTACAAACCCATACAGCAGACACTCTGTAATGTAGTTGTCACTCCACACGGGCCCACACCGATGCCACCTCCAGCCTTAGTCTATTTCTTCTTTTTTTAGAAAGCACAGGGATGAACGTACATTATCATCTCTTAGAGCAAATGGCACTCAGCTTGACCAAGTTTAATGTCCATATAAAAATCAGAAATGCTACAAATTGAGGCATATAGAAACATCTTTCGTCTCTCCTTCAGGCTCTGGCTGCCATCTGAATCCTCCATCCCCACTGCCGGCTGCATCTGACCACTTTCTATCTAGAAAGCTCATTCTCAGTGAAATACTTGAATCAGAACTAATTACAGCAGTAACTGAAATGGTCCTGGGGACGCGCACGCCACACAACAAGGATACTTTTACTGGGTTACTTAGCCGTGCTGGGCCGGGTCTGTTAATGCGCTCTGCCAGGCTTCGCTGCAGACATACTTCAGCAAATGTAAGTCTGCAGTTAAAGTAATAGAGGGCCAAAGGAGCCCGGAGGAAGAAAGAGTCAAATTCAGCTCCTTGGAAATATGTTTGAAAACAATCCACTAATGGGAATAAGGGATTGAAGAGGTTCACTTCAGGGCAGATGGCAAAGCTCAGGCCTGGTCGGTTTTTGCAGTTTGGCCTCACTCGATGGCCTTTGCTGCCTCCATCTTGCTTCATTGTTCAAAAGGAACCAGAAGCAGCTCAGAGCAAAATGGTGTGCTTGGGCTGTGACGTTCAAGCTCCCTTGGCACATGACACGAGAGCAAGATGGGTGGTGGATGAGGCCATGGCCTGCCTTCTTTTTACCCTGTGATAAACACGGGGCTCTCGCTCTCTGTGGAGAAAAGAAAATGGGGGAGGGGGGAGAAGAAAAAAGAAAAGAAAAAAAAATAATAAGTAATAAGTCCAGTAAGGTATTGCCAAAACCGACATTATCAGTTTCTAGCTAATTGCATTATAAAAGAAAATGGAAGAATAAGCAGGCAGACAGTGCCTGAAGACAGACACGTAGCATGGTAGCCAGGAGCTCGGACTGCAATAAGAATGGAGCTGCATTTAAATGAAACCCTGTTTCATTTTAGAACTGTAACTGCGTCGCTTTTTGTTTGTTTATTTTGATTTTGGGTTTTGATTTTTGATTTTTTGAGACAGGGTTTCTCTGTGTAGCCTTGGCCATCCTGGACTCACTTTATAGATCAGGCTGGCCTCAAACTCATAGAGATCTGCCTGCCTCTGCCTCCTGAGTGCCGGGACTAAAGGCGTGCACCACCATCCCTGGCTGCGCTGTGTGACTTTCAACCCTTGAAACCACAGGGCATCTACCTATAAGGAGAGAATAAAAGCTGGGGATTTCCCCAAGAGTGAAGCAACTGCCTGGCCTACTCAGGGCACTGGATTCAGGGACAGGGGTATGAAAAGGCATGACAGAGGCACCAATGGGAAAACTACCCAAGATGAGACAGGTAGACTTTAGCACAGGAGAGTAGATACTCATTAAAATATATGTGTCTTGCTGGGTAAGGTGACATCAAACCTTCTTTAATCAGGAGACAGAAGCTGAGGGATCTATATGAGTTCAAGATCAGCCTGGTCTACATAGTGAGTTCCAGGCCTGCCAAGGTTATATAAATGGGACACCCCTCCTCCTGCATCTCAAAAACAAATAAACAAACAAACAAAAGAGTGTTTATGTCCTTTTATAATATAAGACCAAAACTGAATTTTAAAATGTTTTTAAATTAATGCTTTTAAAGAGATACATTAAAACCTGGGTAAATGAAAATTATCATTTCTTCCCCAAGCAGTGTTAAAGTCATAAGAGCTGAATGATTTTGCTATGTGCATTTAAAAAAAAAAATCAAATCCTGTTCTACAATTGCTATATTTTCAAAAAGCATTTAAAAACTAGATATCTCAAGATGTGGAGGATCATGGCATTTAGGGAATCAGAGCCACCTCCAAGGATTAAGTCACTTTCTAAGGGACTTGTTCATGATCTACTGTGTCCCCTGAGCTTATACAGGGAGCTAAAAAGAATTTTCTCAAAATTAAAAAAGAACTCCAGCCAGGTGTGGTGACGAACACATATAATCCCAGCAGAGGCAGAAGGATCTCTATGAGTTTGAGGCCAGCCTACTCTACAAAGTAAGTCCAGAACAGCCAAGGCTACACAGAGAAACCCTGTCTTGAAAACCCAAAAATAAATAAATAATAAATAAATAAATAAAATAAAGAACTCCAAATTCAAAAGATCTACCACCGAAAAGAAATTTAGAAATGTTGTAGTTTTAAACCTATCCTACTTTCAGATGCAGCTGTAAAACTTTTCTGAAGGATGATGGGATAGATAAGACCCAAAATCATACGTAGTACTGGGATCTGGCAGTTCAAATTTCAAAAACCTCAAGAAATTACGATGATCAATTAGGTTTAGGAACCACCGCTCTCCTCTCTCTACCATTTCAGAAACCATATATTATGTATAAATTTCTACAGTTATTGCTTTTGCTGAGGACCCAAGTTTAGTTCCCAGTAATTGCATGGCAGCTCACATCCATAGGCACAAACCACGCACATATACATGCAGGCCAAACACCAATACACATAACTCTAAACATTTATTTTATTTTATTTTTTTTTACTGTGGACAGACACACATATACAATCTCTTTGACTTATAACTGTGCTTAAATTCTTGCTGGAGGTAGATGTCTTAGTTAATTTTTCATTGCCATGACAAAACGCTATGACTAAGGCAATCCATAAAAGAAATTTTTTTTACTTGAGACTCACAGTGTCAGAGAGTTACAGCCCATGATCATTAATATGTAGCTAGCCTTTGCTTCATTATGGGTTCTTTTTCCCATCCTTTATTCCCCCAGGGTCAGCCCCCAATCACTAGATAAGAGAGAAAGAAGGATAGAGGGAGAAAGAGAGAGAAACTTGAATCTAATTTCTTTCTTCTTGTTTTTTTTCTTTGAGCATGACTACTAACAAACCTCAGCCAATAACCCTCACCCTGCCTCTCAGGAGCCCTAGCATTTATACAGCCTCTGAAACCTTCTCAGAATTTCTAATGTCACACAACCACAGCAACTATCTGCAGCTGACAAAAATACTCCTCTGCTAGAGCACAGGGCAAATCATAGTCAGCTGCTGCGAGCAGTCCAAAGCAGCTCCATACCCCACACCTGGATTTAAAACAAAAACATACTCTTATACTACTTCTTGGAGGTGGGGAAGTTGTTGGAGTTTTTGTTGTTGTTTTGGTTTGGTTTGATTTTTGGTTTTTCTGTGTGTAGCCCTGGCTGTCCTGAAACTCAATTTATAGACCAGGCTGGCCTTGAACTCACAGAGATAGGCCTGCCTCTGCCTTCCAGAGTGCTGGGATTACAGGCGTGCATCACTGTGCCCAGCTTTATTTCTATATTTTTTTAAAAGAAACCAGAATTTTCTCTACAATCATGGTAGGGGCATGGCAGCAATCAGGCAACCACAGCTCCAGAGCAGTAGCTAAGACTTCACATCCTGATCCATGAAACAGGAAGCAAAAAGAGAACACTAGGAATGGTCTGAGTCTTTTAAAACCTTAACGGCCACCCCCAACACTAAATCTTCTCCAAGAAGGCCACACCTCCAAATCCTTCCCAAACAGTTACACCAACTGGGGACCAAGTATTCAAATATATGAGCCTACTGGAGCCATTCTCATTCAAAACCCCTCAACAGGTAACTTTTGACAGGCTCCTGTCTCTAAATGCTCACCACTGTTTGTATGCAATTTATCGCTGTGGTCTTGAGGTCACCATGAAGGGCCCATGTCCTGCTGCGGAAAGTCCTTTCAACAGCTCTCAGGATGTTCCCTGGGATGTTCACAGCTTGAACCACACCCTCCTCAGGATGGTGACAGGACAAACTCCATGCTGAGCATGGAGAACCTCAGTTTAGCAGAAGACACATGTGATGCATGTATGACTGTCTGCACATATGTGCATGCCCGGTGCCCACAAAGGCTAGAAAAGGGCATCAGATCACCTGGGACTGGGCGTACATATGGTTGTGGGTGTTGGGAATTGAACCGGAGTCCTCTGGGAGAGCAATCGGTGTTCGCAACCTCTGAACTCTCTCTCCAACCACAGCAGCTTAGATCTTTGCTTTGTTTGTAATGGAATAGACTGTTTTAATGAACCCGGCAGAAGCAATTGTTCCTCATAGACATGAAGGAGACTTGACTGCTCTTGGGACCCTTTTCCTCCTACTGGCTTGTCTCATCCAGTCTCCATATGAGGGTGTGTGCCTAGTTTCTTATTGTAGCTTGTTTTGCCATATTTGGTTGATATCTCTCAAAGGCCTGCTCTTCTCTGAAGGGAAATGGAGGAATAGTGGATCTGAGGAAAAGAGGAGGTAAGGCGGAATTGGGAGGAGCGGAGAAGAAGGAGGCTTTGTTTGGTTGGGATGTACTATATGAGAGAAGAAGAAATAAAAAGAAAAAAAATGTGGACTTGAATGAATTGGTTCAGTTACTTTCTTTGTGAAGCAGGAGCCAGAGAATGGAGGAATATATAACCCACTAGTTAACACTGTCTTCAGAGGCCACTTTGTGAAGAAGGGGCAGGGACTTTGTTATCTCACCAGTGAAGCTGGTCTGCCTAAAGAAAACACTTGGCTGTTCTCTCTAACACTGATTTTTTTTCTTTTTTTCAGAAAGTCAGATTAACTGTATAGCTTGACAAGAAGGAGCATAAAACAGGAGTGGCTTCATTTTGGTTTTGAGTCTTGTCTTTGGGGGACACTATTGGGCTTGGTTTAGGTCAGTGGCCTGGGGTTGTGCATGGAACACCTGAAGTGTCAAGAGTTGGGTGGCAAAGGCAAAAGGACAGACTCTAAGATGAAGACTTTGTGTCAAATAAAGGTCTTCTATACACTTGATACCTCTTGTTAAATTATTCTCATCAAGTCCCTCCAGCTATTAATGATTCTGTAAGGGTCTGGCTTCCAGGAATTTCACCTCCCTTTACCATCCCCACTCATTATTTAGAGACCCACTTGTGATTTGCACTGATGGGCCCTACTAAGGCAAAAAGATACCTAGCCGTATGCCTGAACTTTCACAGAAAAGCATGGTTCCGCTGTTTAGAGTACACTCACCATGGTGTTGCAGGCCGACAGTCCCAGCCTTTGGGAAGTCAGAGAAGAGCTACATGCTGAGACCATCTCAAAAAACACATTTTAAAAAACAAATTAATAAATGTAGCTTCAAGTAATTCCATTACTACTGATTGCTTCCAGAATGTCTAGCAACCACCACTTGGACTTTAATCAAAATGTTTCACTTTCTAAACAACTGTGTCTCTGGGAAAATTTATGGATTGAGTAGTTTGTCAGAGGATGAAGGAAAACCAGGCAGCCTCTGCTACTGTGCACAGCGTCACTCCCAGGAAACACTGGCCTGAAGACATGGCTAATCCCCTTCTAAACAGTTGTTCTTCTAAATTGCCAGAAAATTGAGAGGATTAAAACACAATAGAGCTATAAAAGTTAGTGCCTCCCCAATAAATGTCAGCTACAGCTCTCTCCCGGTTAACTTCCTCTCTGTCATGCAAATCACATTATGTCATTGGATCTAAGCCACAGATGAAATGGGAAGGGGCGAGGAGGGTCATCGCAAATCAAAAACCGCATGAACTCCGCTTACAGAAACACGGTCACTTAGGGGGCTTCAAAATCATTTGGTCACCGCTCAGCCTAGACGACATCTTAGAAAGCTCCAGACCTTTCGAGTAGAGGAAGGAGGGACTGTGGGGCCTGAAGAGCAAAAGAAGGAAAAACAAAGCCAACTGTTTGTGGCATGAGACCAATTCGGACAGAAGCAAAGGCGCGGGCTCGGGTTCCAGGACAGACACAGTGTCTGAGAGGATGCTGCTGACTAGGATTCATCTTCCAATGAACCTGCAACTCCCATCACCACGGATCACCAAGCCCACCTCTGATAGAGCCACTTCACCTGGGCCTGCAGCCCTCTGGACCTTCGCTGCCCTCTGCCGTGGCTGTGACTTGTGTGCAATTAATAAATCTCTGGGTCATACAGATCTCCTGCTGCAGTTTTCCAGGCTCCTTTGTGGATCCAAATCATTACCAGAGGAAGCAGCTGCTCGGAACAAGCAAACCTTAAAAAGCGGAATGTTTGAATTGCAATCTCTAACTTACTTGGTGTTTGAAGAAAAGTTGTTTATTGAACTTGTCTGTGAAATATGGAGGCTGGGGCATGACGGCTCCTTCCATTTGCAGGAAGATTGAAGGAAACAGTACGTTGATACATCTGGATTCCCACCTGACTTTCACCTGTCTCCAGTGTAAATCCCATGGATTCTTCAATCTACACAAAATGATTATAAGCTAGATCATGTTCACAAGAAGAGCCAGGGAATCGTTTTTAAGGAGAATGGTGGTGGTCTGGCAATGGTGGCACACATCTTTAATTCCAGCACCCAGGAGTGAGCTTGAGGCCAGCCTGATCTACAGAGTGAGTTCCAGGACAGCCAGAGCTTCACAGAGAACGGTAACGAGAGACTACCCAGTGTGCACTTGTTGTGCAACAGACCCAGTTCTAGATTCCTCCTCACATCCTCGCTTTTTCAATGTGAAGGAGCTCACAACTGCCAGGAAAGCGCGTGGTGTTCCTGGCTCCTCTCGTCCTGCTTCCATGATTGTTTTGTTCTGTGAGGTATTATAAAACTGCATTGGAAAGTGCTTGCCTGAATGCTCCTCTTGCCTTTTGCACCACACCAGCTGCAGTGTGGACCAGCCCACTATATGATAAAAAGATGTGTGTTCCAGATCTAGAAATGGAACCCCCGTAATCTCAACCCTTGGGAGCCCCAGGCAGGAG
Organism: Psammomys obesus; assembly: GCF_907164565.1. Classification (NCBI taxonomy): domain Eukaryota; kingdom Metazoa; phylum Chordata; class Mammalia; order Rodentia; family Muridae; genus Psammomys; species Psammomys obesus. The sequence continues at coordinate 5,158,464 of NW_026596443.1, read as the reverse complement.
AGTTGAGAGTTCTAACCCAGCCTGGGCCATAGAGCAAGATCATCTCAATTGGGGAAGGGAGCATAAAATGTTTGGTCCAAGCAGGCATCATCCAAGCTCATTCCCAGGAGGCCAACAGGAGAATTAGCCCAACTGAAAACAGGAAGCTGCCTAAATCACAGATCTAAACATTCAGGAGCAAAATAAGTGTTTATTATTAAAACCATCATTTTATGGAGGTTTCCGTGAGATAGGTAAAGTTCATTTAGAAGTAAAGTAAATCTGAAGGTGTAACAAAACTTTTCTGTTCTGTCCCATAAGTGACACAACCCTTGTTCTCACAGAGCTTCACCTGCAGAGGAGCCCAGATCTAAGAAGTTCATAGTTACGGGGGAATTTCAGCGAGAGGTGGCTACATGTGCCCTTTGGTGGAGGGATTTTGGTGTACTTGAGGAACTGAAAACCACAGTTGCCAAGTAGAGGAAGCAGATGAGACCGGGTCAAAATGACCCGGAAATAAACAGGCAGGAGGTTGCTGAGCCTTTAAGCCAAGAGGTGAGGTGGACCTAAGTGTCTGTCCTAAGAATAATGTCACTTGAAGGTTTTTATTAGCTGAGTAACCCCATCGGGTTTGTATTTAGAAAAAAAAAAAAAAAAAAAAAAAACCTGTAAGTTCAGTGGAACTATTAGGGAGCTAGCCTTGAGACTTCACAGCTCAGCCTCATTGGCTACTCTCTCTCTGTTCTTCTTGCCCGAGGACAGGATGTAACCAGCTGCCTCACATCCCTTCCTCATACCTTCCTTACCAAAATTTACTGGACCCCCTCAAAGTCCAAGCCAAAATAAGCAACTCCTCCCTGTTTCTTAAATTTCTTCTTCTTGGGTACTTGGTCGCAGCAACCAGAAAGGGAACAAGTAGTCATAGTCTACACAGAAGCGAAGCACGGAGCGGGGACTGGAGTGTCTGCGTTTACTAAGTACACCTAGGTCTCAGCAAGTGACAGGCAGCAGAAGCTGGAGAGGTGGGCATGGGAAAGCAGGGACAGGGTCTCACAATGGAAAGTGATGGAGCTCGAGGAACAACGCCAAGGAGTGATGGCGACGGAGAGGTGCACAGACTTGAGCAAGACCGTGGCCAGGGAAGACTGGAGGAGAGGGGAAATCGTGGCACCAACAGAGAGAGCTGCAAGAAGCAGGGGCTGGCAGAGTCCGTTTCTGTGTCAGAGTCTAGCAAAATGAGACCCTCAAGTCTTGACATCCTAAGCAAGATATATCAAAGAAGCAGGCTCAGTGCTTGTGATCCCAGTTGCTCTGGAGGCCGAGACAGGAAGATAGGGAGTTTGAGGCCAGACTGAACTATATAGGGAGATCCAGTCTCAAAAAACAAAACAAAACAACAACAAAAATTAATTACTAAAGGAGTTGAGGACATAAATAAAGACAGCTACAATAGGCAATTCTTGTTTAAAATAGGGCTAGGGCGAGAGATGGTCATGACCCTTCTCCTACTCACATTCCAACTTGGAGTTGTTTGTTTCATGCAGGGTCTCTAAAGGCCTGGCTGGCCTGGAACTCACTTTTTAGCACAAGATTGTCTCCAGCTCTCAATAATCCCCCTGCCTCACTCTCTCAAGTATTGGGATTGACAGGTTTGAGCCACAACATCTTTTGAGTTTATTGTGTTTTATTTTTACTTTAAAAACATTTAAAGACTATTAATATATGATTCAGTGCTCAAAATTCTATAGCATGTACTGGTGATCCCAGGGCTCAGAGGGTGGAGGTAGGACCATTGTTGTGAGTTCAAGATCAACCTCGACAAAATAGGAAAAAAAAAAAAAAAACAGATGAGGAGGAGGGAAGGAGGACTCTGGTTTTGTTTTCTTCTTCTTCTTCTTCTTCTTCTTCTTCTTCTTCTTCTTCTTCTT
>NW_026596443.1:5137352-5156547 GCF_907164565.1 Psammomys obesus | reverse complement strand
CTTCTTCTTCTTCTTCTTCTTCTTCTTCTTCTTCTTCTTCTTCTTCTGCTTCTGCTTCTTTTTCTTCTTCTTCTTCTTCTTCTTCTTCTTCTTCTTCTTCTTCTTCTTCTTCTTCCTCTTCCTCTTCCTCTTCCTCTTCTTCTTCTTCTTCCTAAAAGCTGCCTTTGCAATTCGGCATTGTCAGTGTGCTTTACCAGATGACACATGACACAGTGCATGAGATTGCTTCCTACCCAAGGAAATCTGTCTAATCTCATCTAAATTAGTCTAAACAACAGGCTGATAAAATAGTTCCTCAGATAGCTGGGTGTGGTCCCATTCTTGGAAGGCAGAGGAAGGCAGATCTCTGAGTTTTGTTTGTTTGGTTTTTTTTTTTGTTGAATTATTTTGGTTTTTTGTTTGTTTGTTTGTTTGTTTGTTTGTTTGTTTGGAGACAGGGTTTCTCTGTGTACCCTTGGCTGTCCTGCACTTACTTTGTAGACCAGGCTGGCCTCAAACTCACAGATATCTGGATCTCTGAGGTTGAGGCCAGCCTGATCTACAGAGTTCCAGGACAGCCAGGGCCACATAGAGAAATCATGTCTTGATAAACCAAAAAAACAAACAAACAAGCAAAAAGTGGGTGGTTCCTCAGATAAAGTCACTCAGGACTAAAACTGATACCCTCAACAATGGACTCCTGCAAGTTGTCCTCTGACCTACACACACACACACACACACACACACACACACACACACAAAGTATAATTTTTTAATTAAAATGAGTAGAATTAAAGTTGTGGTCCTCAAGGCACATGAATTTTCCCAACAAGTCTAGAATATTTATCATCTATCTCTCTCAGTGCACCAGTAAGCGTGGAGCATAGAGAGCTGGTAAAAATAATGAAGTCTTTGAGATACGCAGCTTGCCGCCATTAAATCTCTTCTGAGAAACGGGGTGAGCCTGCCAAGTTTGTTGGGTAGACAACTAAATCTATGGGCTGGTGAAGTGAGATGTGGTGGTTGAGAGAGATAATGGGTGCTTTATTCAGCCTTCAACTTTACTGGGACGGGAGGATGACAAAATGCCAGATTCACCCTATCAGAGCTTGTCAGCACAATCTCCCGGCAGAAACACAGCCTCATAACACCCACAGCCTGGGAGATCACGGTACTATCAATACAGAAACTCATAAACTCCTTTATCTAAACTTCTTTATCGAATGACTAATTGCATTTGTCAGGACCGTTTCAGGAGATGGAAGTCCACCGAGGAGCCTTAGTTATCCAGAATGCCTGAATGTCCTGGTCACATTGAGGTCTACTCAAATTGCCTGCCAGATAAGAACTGAAAAGGAAACTGATCGCCCGTACAGTACCTGAAGTAGCAGGCAGAAAGTGTGTTCATTGCCTGGGTCAAGGAAAGAAAGGGAGTACTACAGTCTAGAGACAGAAGGAGTTGTGGAGAAAGACCGGCCAACCCCAGCTACAGCTTTGGGAAGTCAGGCCAGCCAGTCTGAGGCCACCCTGCAGTTGGGGGGTGGGGAGCAGGGGGGTGATAAAGGCTCTCTTCCCTGCATTCTCTACCAGGTGCTGCACACTGACCAAACCCAACCGAGAACCAGGTGGCAGACCCCGGCCCCTGCAATGCTGGCCCTGGAGCAGGGTGGATGAGGAGCAGGATGAAGGGTGAACCTTCGAGACCCATTTCAGTTGGCTGCATTTCACCAAGGATTCCCTAGACAAAGCTACTTGCTTCAATTCCCCTCTGGCAGTTCTGATTCAAAAAGGAGGAAATACATTAATACCAATAGTGATTTCCTTATGCTTAACCCAGAAGCATAATCTCTTAATACACACACACACACACACACACACACACACACACACACAAACACCCCAACATTAACTGTGCTATAAATCCCCAGGAGATATTTATTTTCATCCTACAAAGAATGCCTATTGTTGAGTGGTGACATTTTTTTTAAGAGGATAATTAAAGCACTCATTTCTTCCTCTTTCCCAACCGGGTGAGCAATGGCAGGGTTTGGGGCTACTTGTGAGCCCTGGAAATATTGATCAGTTAAAAATATTCGGACCCTTGCATCTCCTGAATGTGCTTACTGAAGCCCTTCTCCTGGCGGGCTGGGAGAGCCAGCATTTTTGTTATCATGATAAATTACCCTCCCTGCTAGGTCACTCTCTTTTACCCAAAGTCACAATTTGCTCCTTCTGTAGGTCACAACCTGATCTTTCAGGGTGACAGATTTATTGCTTGCTTTGTACTCCCAAAAAGCAAATCACCAGCACTGCTCAAAATACAATCCTGCCGCAGGACAGCCCTGGATCAGCCCAGTGGGGAAGAAACCCATGCAGCTTCACAGGTTCCTGCCGCAGTGCCCTGGACCCAAGAGCTGGAGTGAGTCATAGTGCCTGTTCGAGCAACTGATGAGCAACTGCTTGCTGGTAGTCTTGAGGGAGCCTTCTTCAGAGGATGAGAAAAAAAAAAAAAAAAGAGCAAAGAGTTCCTGCGACTTCCAAAGCACACTATTCTCTGCCATTAAAAAATTTGAGTGTCCTGTAAAGTGTCTCTAAATCCTGAGCCTGGAGCTGTGACATTTCTGGGTTAGAGAAAGACATGTCAAAGAACTCTCACAGACAACGGAAGTGTCGAGTAATCTGCCCAGGTAAGAAGTTCATTTAAAACTTCAACACACGGGGTTGGAGAGATGGCTCAGAGGTTAAGAGCGCTGGCTGCTCTTCTGTTGGTCAGTGAGTTCAATTCCCAGCAACCACATGGTGGCTCACAACCATCTAAAATGAAATCTGGTGTTCTCTTCTGGTGCGCAGGTGTACACGCAGACACACAATGTATACATAATAAATAAATCTTAAAAAAAAAAAACTTCAACACACAAAGCCTCACTTTCTTCAACAGCCCACCATGCTGCTCCCAGCCAGCCAACACTGTTCCCTTCAGAATGGAGCTCCTCCCTAGACAGGCTCCTCTCTCAACACTTGCCTCAAGCCACAATGAGTTGAGATGGCCTTCCACTCTGTTGTAAATGGCATTCTACAGCAAACTCTACTTGACCATATAGGAAGACAGGTGAGAAGTAGGGGTTGCTGATGCCAGAACCAGCCTGCCTTCAAATTCCTACCTGTGCCATTTCTCTGCCTTCTGATCTTGAAAGACACTTAACCTCTCTGTGCCTGGTAGGACTTAGGCACAGTCAGAAGCATGGCTCTAAGTTCAAATCAAGCCTTGTTAGCATCACAAGTTTCACACCATCAAGGCTACAGAGGGAGACCCTGTCTCAAAAAAAGGAAAAAAAAAAGTAAAAATAAAAACAAAATAAAAAAGATTCCGGACAGTGGTGGCACATGCCACTCAGGAAGGCAGAGGCAGGCGGATCTCTGTGAGTTCAAGGCCAGCCTGGTCTATAAAATGAATACAGGACAGCCAAGGCTACACAGAGAAACCTGGTCTCAGGGAAAACAGAACAACAAAAAAGGCCACAAGATGGCTCAGAGAATAAAGGTCCTTAACACCAAGGGGTGAAGGGAGAGAAGTGACCCTGACTCCGCTCTTGTGCCATAACAGACGTGCACATACACACACTATAAGTCAATAAGCAAATTTAAAAATGCTTTAAACAGAATAAAAATAGATAAAATAAAATGAGGTAAGTATAAATAATTTTGGACTGTAAGCTATGCATTAAGCCATTTAAAATGTTTAATCTGACAGTGGCAAGGTGCTTTCGCTTATAACTTTTAACTTATATATTCTAAAATTATGGTTTTATATTGCTTGACATTTTCCACTCAATTAATCTCCCTACCCCACCTCCCACCCCCAACCCCTTTACTTTTCATTGTGTTTGGTTGTTTTTTAGTGTGATCTCATTAGTGAGCTCAGGCTGGTCTCACTCAGAATCCTCCGCACCGGCTCTGCAAGGGCTGGGAGGCAGGAGTATGACAACTTGCCATTAGTCTTTTTGTTATTAATTAGTTGACGTTATCTATATATATGACTAACCATGGGTCACTTATGTGTTGCAAGTGTATTTTCCCAGCTTACTCCTTCTTGTTCGCTCACTTCATGATATAAACCGGTTTTCAGCAGGGTTTTCAGTAGTAAATCTGTGGAGCTGGAGAGATGGCTCAGAGTTAAGAGCCCCTTACTGTTCTTTTAGAGGACCCGTGTTTGGTTCCCAGAACCCATGTTGGGGCAGGTCACGAATTTCTGTAACTCCATTCCAAAAGATCTGCTACCCCTTTCTTGGCTCTACAGGCACACGAGCACATTCCTACCGGCAAACATACATACATGCACATGATTAAGAATAAAAACAAAATCTTTTAAAAATAAACCCTTGCCAGGCAGTCATACAAGCATCTCAGTCCTCAGAGGCAGGCAGATCTCTGAGCTCAAGGTCAGCCTGGTCTACAGAGCTAGTTCCAAGACAGCCAGGGCTACACAGAGAAACCCTGTCTCTAAATAAATAAATGAAATCCCTATATATTTGAAAGCTGGCACACAAATAATTGAAGTAATTTATCTTTCTCTCTCTTACACATGCATGCAGAAGAAAAAAAAAAGGAGGAAGGAAGGAAGGGAGGAAAGAAAGAAAGAAAGAAAGAAAGAAAGAAAGAAAGAAAGAAAGAAAGAAAGACCAAAGTGGTAGCTAGCCTTTATAAGACAATTGCCTAATATTTCTCTGGGTTCTTTCTTGTTATTAAATCAAACTAGACCAAATATCATAAGCTCTTGAACAGATTGGGCTTGTAACTGGAAATCATCACCAAAACTGTTCCTGGAGATGCAGAGAAATGTAAGCACAGTCCCTGTCGTTATCAGCTGTGGTGGAAGCGACAGCCAGAAGTCTAAAGCTGTAAGGCAGTACCGTTGTACTCGGTGAAACTAATTTTATAGCTCTCACTAACAACGACAGCATGATGTTTGAAAGTTCATCTCCTGCTGTATAGGTAGGGGTTCTTGAAAACTAGGGGGGAGGGAGGGGAGCAGGGTTCAGCAGAGGCAAAACACCTACCCAGCCTGTACAAAGCCCTAATTAGACCTGTCTGCCCACACACATACACTCACACACACGCACACATTGCAGGGCGGGAAAGGCATTGCAAAGTCACTGGACAGGAGTGTGCTGCTGGAACTGGGTTCAAAGGGGACTAGAAAGGGCAATGGGACTATAAGAAAACACCCCTCCTGTTCTTGCCTCCCCCACCCCCACCACATCCGCAGTGAAGGCTTCACACAGGAGCAGATTGGGCAAGCTGGATCCTGTAAAAACCTCATTACCTCATTTCTGCAGAAAAATATGGTTTCTTCCTAAAAGCCTCTGAAGGTTCTCAAGGCTCTTTCTGTAAAAGTCCTTAATGATAAACGCAAGTTCGTTGTGATTATTTTCATTCTTCATTGTTTTGTGAACTAAACATGGCCTCTGTGGATTCTAAATATTTAACTTTAAGGTTTTATTTCTAATAAGATTATCTTTGATCATTAGTTCAATATCAACCATCAGAGAACAATAAATTTCATAAAACATAGTTCAATCTAGACATTAAAAAAATATTTTCTTAGCTGGGATTGGTGGCTCTCAGCTGTAAATCCCTGTATCCAGAAGACCAAGGCAGCAGTGTTATAACAATTATAACAAGGAGGATTGCTGCAGATCGGAGATTAGCCTAGGACACAAAGTGAGTTCCTGAGCTACATAGCAAAATCCTGTTGAAATATAACCAAATGCCAGGTGTAGTAGCACGTACCTGTAATGCCAGCCATTTGAGAAGCTAAGGTGGAGAATTATCGGAGTTAGAGAGGAAAAAGAAATACATTTTTCAACCCGATGCACCACACACACACACACACACACACAACTTACCAAAATGTACTCAAAAAAGTGTGTGTGTGTGTGTGTGTGTGTGTGTGTGTGTGTGTGTGTGGTTTTTTTGAGACAGGGTTTCTCAGTGTAGCCTTGGCTCTCCTGCACTGGCTTTGTAGACCAGACTGGCCTTGAACTCAGAGTGATCCACCTGCCTCTTCCTCCCTCAGCACTGGGATCAAAGGCTTGCACTGCCACAAATGTGCCAGGACCTGAGCACAGCATTCCTATAAAGTCTTACCTTGACGGTAGGAGTGAGGCAGCTGTGTCACATTCCCGCTCTTGGAGGTCTACCTGAATTAGGGCTTCTCTATTAATAAGCATTTCTCAGGGAACTGTAATGTCCAAGGCACTGTCCTAGGCATTTGGAGGCTATAAAGATTTCCTCACAGGCCGATTGTGGCAGCGCATTTCTTACAAGTCTCTCACCAGCCGGGCCTGGTAGTGAGAGCTATACCCAGGTTCATAGAAGGTGGTGGGAGGAGGAGGTGTCTCTTATGCCCAAGTATTAGAGGTCACCATGAGCAACATAGGCAGCAAGCGTCCTGAAGAAAGGAATAAGCCTGCTGAGGTGACTCACACGTGTAATCCCAGCACTTGGAAAGCCAAGGTAAGACCATTGCCATGAGGACAGCCTGGGCTACACAGGACAGAGTAGACTGCAGAGTGAGAGACCCTGTCTGGAGGGAAAAAAAAAAAAAAAAGCATTTTGGTAAATTAAATAAGTTTAAAAAAAACATGAAGATGGTAAAAAGAAAACACTTAATTGTATTTAGCAGCGATTATATTTCCTTCCAGGATCTTTGGCACATAATAACACACTTGACTTGAACTCACTTGTGTTTCTCCAGCTAACATTTTTGTCAGTGAGCTATAATAATATGTCATCCAAAAGAAATGCTTCTATGGGAATCTGTAGAATTTTCCAAGGTCCTATCCAAACCACTGTGCCCATCACCATTTGTAAATAGAATTCCCTCCCTCCATGTCCCCTGCCAGTCACGCTCTCTTTTCATCAGAAGTTAGCATTGACTAAGCTAATGCATGCCCAGAAGAGACTTCACTTGAAGAAACCTACCTCAAGCTAGAAGCTTCAGCAGTCAGGGAGGGACTCTGTGAGCACTTGTCAGAATTCCATTCACATCTCCCTCTGGGCATAAATCACCTCCCAGCAAACCAAAACTGAAACAGATCCCATCATGGGCTCTAGAGAACTGTAATGGAAACAGCAATTCCTAAGGACCACTTATGCCAATGGTTCCCAGCCTTCCTAATGCTGCCACCCTTTAATACAGTTCCTCATCTTGTGCTGACCCCAACCATAAAACCATTTTGTTGCTACTTCACCACTGAAATGTTGTTACTCTTACGAATCCTGGTGTAAATATCTGTGCTTTCCTATGGTCTTAGCCGACCCCTGTGAAAGGGTGGTTGGACCCCAAAGAGATTGCCAGCCCACAGGCTAAGTAAATGTGCAGTTTCGTCAGCCATGACATCGTCATTAGGTTCCATCTGGGTGAGCTTTGAGCGCCCTTCCCCCAACCACTCCCTCAAGTGGGTGGAGGAAAAACTCCGGTTTGACCTCAAGGTCTTAACCTTGTATCAATGGTTCTGCCCTGAGCCCCATGCCCGGCAGCTGGCAGGCTTCCCTCTGCCGTGAGCTTCACTTCCACAAACCACAAGAGAAAGACATCTCCTGAAGGGAAGAGGCTCTCTGGGAACTGGGACAAGGAAAGCCCCACCACCTCATTATGGACATTTTCCATAGCAAACTCATTTTTATATATAGGCTGGAGAGATGACTCAATGGTTAAGAGCACTGACTGCTTTTCCAGAAGAACTGAGTTCAATTCCCATTATTTACATGGCCGCTCACAACTGCCTTGTAACTCCAGTTCCAGGGGATCAGCACCCTCATACATGCATACATACATACACATATGTGTGTGTGTGTGTGTGTGTGTGTGTGTGTGTGTGTGTGTGTTATGTGTGTGTGTAATTTAAAGTTACATTAAGTGTTTGGTCAATCCTGTATCACAGGGTCACACAGTTGAGTTCACTGCATGTGCTACACAAAGATACATACAGCAAGACTGTTTATTTAGTTCCTTCCTGTTTACTGACAGTTTCCTTTCCCTGATAGGGCCTTCTCTTCGTTGCTGTATTATCTAACTTGTCCTCCCTCTCCAAGTCTGTCCAATTTTATCTTGATATTATCTGCCCAGTCTATTCACTTAACCTCATCACTGTTCTTACAAATTTAATACAATTCTTAAGCAAATTCTATTATATCCAAGGAGAACAGAATAGTTGTGTGTACCAGGGATGTAGCTCAGATGTAGATTTGCTTGCCTAAAGCTCTTGGCTCCCTGGGTTCTTTGCACCATCACCCCAAAACTGTGGGTGGGTGGGTGACTAAATTTTGGGTTGACTTGCTGACTGAAAATGGAAAAATAAATAGAAAAAAATCTAAAAATAAGTTTTGCTAAATTTTGGAGTACTGTTGGTAGCAGAAATAACCACAAATATGACTTTCCAATGTTTCATTTACTTATAAAATATATTTATTGTTTCATGAGGCCTAACGAGACTTCTTTCTGAAAAGGTCTTTGTGGAAACGCTGTACCCATACCACAGACGCAGTTTCAGCAAACTGTATGACTAAATGTCTCCAGAACTTTGTTCTCAGCCATTAGAAACCTTGTACTCTTCTTCCTAAACCATCTTTAAAATTAGTTCATTCTCTTTTGTCAGCTTAAAATACATGGTTTCTTTTTGCCCTGTCTGTAAAAGGACATGGCTCTCTGAGAGTTTTATCCCTTCTCCCCAGGGAAAGTCAGCAGGCTACCTGTATTTGGCAGACAGACATTGGTTCAGTAAAATACATTTTTATTACCCGTGTATTATGCAGAACTTGGTAGGGTTAGATACAAGCTCTAACATTCAGCCTCTGGCCTCTAGTAGTTTTCAAGCCACTGAAGGAAGACATATGTATGGATCTGGACTATAATGCTGTGGTAGAGCCCATCCCCAGCTTGCATGAAGCCCTAGTCTCAAGCAATGAAAACAAAACAAAAGGAAATGAACAAACAAAAAAACCAGAAAAACCTTAATAGCAAAGAAGCAATTAAAAGTGAAGAATGAAGCTGGGCACGGTTGTGCTCACCTTTAACCCTAGTGCTCCGAGGCAGAGGCAGGCAGATTTTTATGAGTTCAGCTTGGTCTACAAATTGTCCAGGACAACCCGGGCTCCATGACACAGAGAAGCCCTATCTTGAGAAAACAGAACAAAACAAGAATGTGTGGTGGCAGCAGCAAACAAAAGCAAGGCCCTATCGCTAGGATGCTACCAGCCCCTGGGTCTCGAGAGAGAGAGAGCCTGAGATGGTCACACTGGTAGCAGTAGCCTTGGGACTAGAAGCCCTAAGTCTCTGGATCCCGAGACTCTACATCATTACATTGAATACAGCGTCCCTCTATGCTTAACTTCTTCCTTGAGCCCAGGATTATTTCTCAACAGAATGTTATTCTTTCAATCACTATTTATTGACAGCCTGTTAGGGATCAGGCTTTCAGGAAAAACAAAACAAAGCAAAAAAAAAAAAAAAAATCCATTTCAGTTGTTAAGGCATTTGTTCACTTCTGGTCCACAGTGCAAAGCTCACGTGCAAGAAATGCCTCCCTGTGATGATTATTGATTAGAAGCCTCACAATGCACCCCCTTGAGCCTAGTGACCCAGTGACTAACTTATAGGACTGCGAAGTCAACTGCCTGAGTTCAAATCCTGGCTCTGTCACTTAGTGTCTGGCCTTAGACAAGCTGCTCTGCCTCTCTGCACACCAAACAAGTAATGATAGCACCAATCTCTTAGATTTGCCATGGAGCAATTGGTGTTTAGTAAGAAACATCTCACCTTCAGTTACCAATGTGTTCCTTACCTCAGTGCTTAGTGAATTAAGTTTGTTTATTTTGGCCTCACAGTAGACTGTAGAATAGATACTGATCATCTAATTCTTTTTTTTTTTTTTTTTTTGAGATTTACTTATTTTTATTTTATGTGTGGGTATTTTGCCAGCCATGTATGGCTATACACCATGTGCATGCAGTACCTACAAAGGCCAGAAGATGGCGTCAGAGCCCCTAGGACTGGAGTTACAAACAGTCCTGAGCTGCCCTGTGGATGCTGGGAATTGAACTCAGGTCCTCTGGGAAAGCAGCCAGTGCTCTTAACCACTAAGACATCTCTCCAGCCCCACAACTTTAATTCTTTAATTCATTCAACAAAACTCTGAGTTTCTGCTCGGAATTAAAGAAAGAGAAAATATAATGAAGGAAAGACAGCTTAGGGGCTCTAACCCCGGCTGGAGAGGTGGCTCAGCAGTAAACTGTTCTTAGCAAGGACCTGCATGAGCTGGGTTTCCAGCACTGACGTGGTAGCTGAGAACTGCGTGACACTCTGGTTCCAGGGAACTCTGACACTATCTGCTGTCATCAGGCATACAGGTGATGCACATATATACACATATGTATACACTCTATATACATAAAGACCGTAACAAAAATAAAACTAATCCTGCTCAGAGCAGTGACACACATCTGTAACTGAAGTTGTCAAGCAGACAGGGAGAAAGGGGACACAGAAAGGGGCAGAGGTGGGGGGGCACCAAAATGTCTGGATTTTATAGGGAAGGGGGAAGGGCAGCCCAGCATCTAAGCTAGAAAGTTCAGGGTAGGAGACTAGCCTTGTCCTGAATAGATAAGGACTGGAGAATGCTGGGAGTATCTAGAGGACAGGTGTGCTTTGATATGTTAAATAGGCACCTCATCCCCTCCTGTCCCAGCCTTGAAACTTAATATGGAAACACTTTAGCATGTTTGAAAGTGACCAAGGTAAAGGACAAATTAGCTTCCAGATACAAGGGCACAGGAGAGGGGGGGGGGTCACAAGATTGAACAAGGTGGGAAAGTCATTTGAACTGACTAAGAAGAGGCAAAGGAAGAAGCTATGCAATTGCCCAGGTGCAGCAGGCTGGAGGCCGGCATGTGTCCTGCCTGAGGAATGGAGCAGAGGAAGAGGAGGGAGGCAGGGTCTAAGTCAGAGCTGCCTCTGATGTCAGAGAGTTAGTGAAGGATGGGAAGGGTACAAACTAAGGAGGCCTTACAGACACAGCCCACTGTGAGGTTCTTGGCAGATGGGGACAGGGCTCAGTAGCTCGCTTGCCTGTGCGGCTCTGATTTCAGACACTATCTTAGGAAAAGTAACTGTTCTAAGACATCTTTTGCTTTTTATTGAGTGAAAGTGACACCCTTGATGACCAGAGGGAAAAGATAAGATCTGTAAGAGATAGATAAACAGATAGACAGACAGGTAGGCAGAGGGACAGACAGAGGGTGGGGGGAAGTGTTTAAGAACACATCTAGAAGCCAGAACTGAGGTTGCTGATACTTAAAAAGGAAAAACAAAGTATTGCAACTGCAAGAATCAATAAATGACTACCTCCTTTATCGCTGCGGCCACGCGTGTGGAAATACCCTGGCAGCGCAGCCTGCTAACTTTAGCTCACTCAAGGAAAATCAAAATGGGCTCTTTAAGGCTGACAGGCCTCTTAAAAGCTTCCCCTCCCACGATCTCCTCAGAGAGGGTGACATCTAGGCAGGGAAATGGAGAAGGCAAAGCTCCCCTCCTCCAGGAGAACTACGGTTGAAATTATCCACCAAATCTCCACCTTCAGTAACCCCCAACCTCCCAGTTCACAAGCACACAAGGGCTCTCTCGCGCGCACACACACAAGCATGTGCGTGTACACACACAGAGAGAGAGAAAATTTCAGTGAAACAGATTACACAGGCGCCTGTCTTGATCTCAGGCTCTCAGAATGTGGTGCTCTCTCTCTGTCAGAAACTGCTTTCCCCAGACAGTTACATAACATCTGCCTCTCAGGGAAGAGCCCCAGATTGTGACTGCCCCTTGACCACTGCTGAAGAGGGGTCTGCTGCCTTCCTTCCCCAGTGATGTGTCTGCGCCTATGACTCTGAAATGACCCCCGCTACTCACCCTTACTCCTTCCCACCTGGACAAAGGGCCTGTGAAGGTAAGCAACCTGCCTGGCCCTCCATTGTAGGACCAGGATCCATATGGCTCCTGGCCTGCAGTAGGCGTCCAGTAAAGTCTTATCGTCAAGCCGGGTGTGATGGCACAGGCCTTTAATCCCAGCACTCTGGAGACAGAGGCAGGTGAATCTCTGTGAGTTCAAGGTGAGCCTGGTCTACAGAGTGAGTTCCAGGACAGCCACAGCTACACAGAGAAACCCACTTTTAAAAAACAAAACAAACAAAAATATTATTTATGTCTATGCACCACTTGCATATCTGTGCCCTGGTGCCTTGGGAGCCAAATCTGGATCCTCCGGAAGAGCAGCCAATGCCTTAACCACTGAGCCATCTCCTCATTCCCAAGGGGGCAGGTGCAGAGCTAGAAAGCACTCAGTGGTAAGAGTGTGACCTTCTCTTGTTCTCCTCAGCCTCTGGAACCCACCACTCTACTCGGAACAACTCTGATGTCAAGTTTTTGTATTGTTTTGCTTTGCATTTAAAAAGTTATTATTCCACATGTAGGAAAGATTTCAAAGCTCTTGTCTAGATATATAATCATTTCTTTGAGACTTTCTCAGGAGGGTTTTAGTCTCACAGCAAAGCTGTGCGGAAGACACAGAACTCTCCTCTGTTACCAAATCCCTAGCAGGCAGTCTACTGGTGTCATACCAACCCAGCACCACGACTTGAGCTCACTCTAACATTCTGTGGATCTGAACAAAGCTGTGAAGATTGGCAAGGCAATCTCATCGTCCTCACAAGCTCTGTCCTTCCCCAGTCCTGGTTCCAAGGGTATCAACAGCACCAGAACAATGTAAATGCAAAATGAAGCATAGCTCCAGCGAAACCTGGCGTTAGGCTTCAAAGAGCTTTCGGTGAGGTGAATGAGAGAATGCCTGGGTTCCCTTCTGTTATTCAGCAGCTGCTCACCTAGCATTTGAGGCCTTGCATAGTCACACTTGAAGTTCCTCCCTCCATCTTCTCCCTCCCAGCCTGCCTTATCTAATCGCTTTCTTCTGTACATTCCTTTCTTTCCAATCCCTTGATCTGTCTTCAGGCTACTGCCCACCCGAATGCTCCCCATTCTTTCCTCCTCTCCACCCATCCATCCTTCAAAACCGGCCACCTCCATCCAAGCTGCTGCTGAATCCTCCAGCACAAAATGCCGCCTTCTCCCATGAACACCCTGGCAATGTGCCCTTTGAACCCCCTGTGACAGCTCCATCATTTGGCCTTGTTTAGATACTGGATTTTACTGCTAGTTAAATTTTCATATGCACAGGTCTTGCCTCCTCCACTGAGTTATAAACACAAAGGCTCTGTTGTCCCCTTCAGGGAATGTGTTGTTCACTGCAAAGACACAGATCGCTGAACTCTTCATACCTACCTGGGTCGAGGGCATCTTTACCAAAATCAGAGCTCAGAGAGTTTAAAGTCATCTCTTAATGTTTCAGTGAGACTGGAAGAGAATCATGAACCTGGGACTCTCAGTTCGTTGCGGCTGACCCAGACTTACCTCCAAGGCAGCTCCTCAGCCAACATTCTAGCTCCACCGGGAAACTGAGTCAACCAGAGCTAACATTGGCAGGCTTCCCCTGGCTCTGCATGCAACTGGTTCACTGTCTTACACAGATAAATAAATGCAATTGTTGATGGCAGACAGTTTTGTTTTTCAAGACAGGGTTTCTCTGTATAGCCTTAGGCTGTCCTGGACTCACTCGCTTTGTAGACCAGGCTGGCCTCGATCTCAGAGATCCACCTGCCTCTGCCTCCCCTAGTGCTCAGAATACAGTTGTACACCAGCGCTCCCGGCTGGCAGACAAATTTCAAATTGTTGGAATTGTGTATAGCAGACAAGTTTTGAACATCCAGGCCTATTCTGATGAAACAAGCCTGAATGTCATGCTTCCATGAAGTTAGACCTTGGTTCTTATGAAATAGAAAATAGTTTTAAACCAGTGATTCTCAACCTTCCTAATGCTGCAACCCTTTAATATAGTTCCTCATGTTGGGGTGACCCCCTCCCCCAACCATAAAACTATTTAGTTGCTACTTCATAACTGGAATTCTGCTACTGTTTTGAATCGTAATGTAAATCCCTGATACGCGACCCCCAAAGGGGTCGTGACCCACAGGTTGTGAACCACTTTAAAAGCCATCTTCAGAGAAATGAATATATTTGAGGTGTATTCTATAGATGTGAAAACTTCTATTTTAACATGAAAGCGAAGAACTAGGAAAGAGTGTTTGTACAAAGAGGCTTGTTTGACAGAGGCCAATTTCTTCCTAAAAGATGTCTTAGTTGAAAGAAACCCTTCTTTTTCAAGCCCACTCCTTAGAAGAAAAGAAAATACGGTTGGTGATCATTAGCCAGCTTTATTTTATTTACTAAGATAAGATTTATAGCTTCGAGTAAGACTACGTTTGTGCACTCTACCCACAGTTACCTTGTAACAGCGAACATGGTTGCCAAGCATCTCCGTAAAGGCTGAACTCTCCAGGAACCATGAAAATTCCAGGCCACCCCTTGTTCCAACAACCTTAAAGAAACAGCCACATTGCTGCTCGCTGCCGGAGTGGGAGGAACAGCGCCTGACTGAGGGGCGCTGTGTGGGAAATTATCACTACAACAGCTTGAGAGGGGAGGGACCTTTCTGTTTGTTCCGAGGCTCTTCACTCTGTCAGCCATGCTCATCTCTAGCTAGCAGCAATCAGTCCTCCAGCAGAGATCACAGGTGTGTGTCGCCGCTCAGCTGAGACTGTTGTTTATTTAAAATTAGTATTATTACACTGTGTGTGTGTGTGTGTGTGTGCGTGTGTGTGTGTGTGTGTGCGTGTGTGTGTGTGTGTTTGAGCATGTGTGGAGGAAGCCAGGGGCAACTTGCAATAGATGGTTCTCTCAGTTCACTTTGTGAATCCTGGGTTATTGGAGTTGGTGGCAAGCAATGGGCCATTTTTGTTTAATGCTGGTTTTGTTTGTTTGTGGGTTTGCTTTTTTGTACGTATTCATGCTTTGGATCCTGGGGTCGAGGTACAGCTATAATCCTAGCACTTGGGAGGTAAAAGCACGTGTTCAAAGGTAACCTCAGCCAAGTAGGGAGTTCAAAGCAAGCCTGGGATACACGTTTAAAAACCACAAATAAACAAGTTCTTTGGGTGAACTGGGCACTTGAGACAGAGGCAGGCAGATTTGATCTATGTAGCAAGTTCTAGGCCAGCCAGGGCTACACAGTGAAACCCTACCTGAAACAAACAACAAAAACTTCTGCCCTTAGAGGCCAGAAGAGGGCACTGTATCCTCTGGGACTGTGGTTCCACAATGGTTGCGAGCCACCGTGTGTGTGCAAGGAATCAAACCAGTGTCCTTTGGAAGAACAGCTAGTGTTCTTAACCTCTGAGCCACCTCCACAGCCCTGGAACCAACCGTAATGTTAAATTAAGATTACTGGTTTGTTTATCTGTCTCACTAGCAAAAGCCACCAACCACACATTGACCACATCCTTCAGTCAGGACACTAGTTTCCATGAGATTGGCATAGGTTTAAATGTCTTCTGAAGAAATCCAGCGTTCCATAAAACTACTCTTTAGTCTTTTTGCTAGCAAGGCTCTCGACCTTAGCCAGACAGCCTTGCTGTCCCTTCACTGTGAGTAAAATCCTCATCTTTAGCTAGATAAGTGTTCCTTAGAGCAAAGGTGCTCTCTCTCGCCACCTTTACTGTCATGTGACCATTATGATAATCTCTGGCTAGTGAGCAGAAGCCATGTGTGCGTATCACGGGCTGGAGCCTTCTGTTGAGGAAATGGGGTAGTAATGAGTCAGGAGAACCAAAGGGATGTCTCGGTCCCTGCAGTCCAAGCACATGCCAAGAGCCAAGAGAGGCAAGAACCCTACGTGTTTCCTATCCTACACGGAGCCACAGTAGCAACTTGGATTAGCCGTACTGTGTAAGAGAAGAGGAAACTCCTGTCCCTTTGAAGCTACTGTTATTTTGGGTGATCACAATTTGTGGCTGAGTCCAGTTAAAACTTGTATACACATTACGTTTCACTCAGGAAAGATGGCTGCACTTCTCAGGAGTGCTTTAGGATGAGCTTCATCCCAGATGGTATTATTATCCCCAAAAGAACTATTTTCAGATAAGAGTCTGGATATTGGTACCCATTAAATGTGCATTACTAAAAGTGGGAAGACTGCTTCCTCTTTCTAGAGGCTTCTCCGGCAGTGAGCCTAAGGAAGAGCCATCCCCTGCTTCTTTCCATCCCCTGCTTCAGGGGATCTTGAGAGGAGCTGGAACGTGAGGACTCAGCCCCGTGGCAAAACCCAGAGAGGGACAGGACTCCAGTTGCTGTCTGCCTGTCTCTCCTGACCTTCCCTCCCACCTACCCATGCAGATTGCCTTCCACCTTCATGACCAGAGGAACCAATGGCTCTGGTAGGTCAAGGCTGGATCTAGGTGAGTAGGAGGAAAGAGGAGACGAGGCTGGGCACAACTGCAATTCCAAATGTATTTCTTTGTTCTCTTATCCCTGGGCTCTAGGTCTCACCAATGGAGAGACTGTGTGTGGAGTCCACAGGTATACACATTGTTTGAAATTGCATTTACTCACGACTAGCACCTTATTAATGAGTGGCTTCTAGTTTCATGTCTGTTCTCTCTCTCCCTCTCTCTCCTCCTCTCTCTTTGGTTTCTCTGTGTATCCCTGGCTGTCCTGGACTCACTTTGTAGACCAGGCGGGCCTCAAACTCACAGAGCTCCACCTGCCTCTGCCTCCCAGAGTGCTGAGATTACAGGCATGAACCACTGCACCTGGCCAATTTTATTCTCTTGTGATTGGGAGCTGGGGTTTACTACTGTAATATAACTTACTACTGTAAGTTGCTCCCCAGTTTCCGTGAAGGGTTGGTTCCAGAAGCCCTACAGGCATCAAAACCATCAAATCCTATATAAAACACGACAGTGTTTGTGTGTGGCCTAATGAACATTCTCCCATATGCTTTAGATCCTTTCTAGATACTTTAATACCTAATACTGTAAATGTTTCAAAAATCAAGTACTGAGAAGAAAAACATTTATGTTTAATACAGAAACAATATTTAAAATATTCTGAGTCCGAAGTTGGTTGAAACTATGATGCAAAACCCAAGGATATGGGGAGCTCTGTATCATATGTAAAGCAACCACAAAAGAGAGAGAACACCTTCATCCTAGAGTGTCTTTTTGGCTGTCATTTCCAAGTATCTGAGCAGGGTGCAATGGAGAACATGTAGAGAAGACGGGAGGTGCTTGCTCTCAAAGATGCACCATTGGGATATGTGTACAGTTGGGCCCCGTGACTCAGTCTGCAGTCCCGACACCCAGAGGGGTGGAGGTGGGGGAGGGGGATTACTATGAATTCAAGGCAAGCCTAGCTACAGTGTGAGACCCTGGTTTTGTTTTGTTATAAAGGTATAAGAACACAGAACTTCTACAAGGAGAAAGGTGTCAAGGGCAAAGGAAAAGGCAGAGGACTGGATTCCAGCTGAGGACTCAGTGCGAGTGCAGGCATTCCACTCTGAGTGGCCTCTTGTTGCCTGTCCTTTTGTCTGAGTCTCATCGCTGAAGAAATTCCTAGAAAATCAGATTTCATAGCTTCCTTACTAGAGCATCAGAATACTGACTTGGAGTAAGCACCCACTAAATAATGGACAGACAGACAGATAGATGGATGAAAAGTATTACAAACCTTTGATCTTCATTCCTCCTTCTCCTTCTTACCTGCTTGGTCCTAATTAGTACCCAAAGGTAAGGCTGCTAAAATTATTTTGAATTGGAAACCTCTGTAATGAAAAGAAATACTGATCTGAAAAAAAAAAAAAAAACATCAAAAAGAATTCAAAAGTGCCATTTCCTCTGAGTCGTCTCTCCAGCCCCAGAAGTGCCATTTACAAAAGAAGATTTCTATTTGGCTTTTGTTGTTGTTATTACTGTTGTTGTTGTTTTAGTTTTGGGGTTTGTTGTTGTTTCAAGACAGGGTTTCTCTGTGTAGCCCTGGCTGTCCTGGAATTCACTCTGTAAAGGAGGCTGTCCTCGAACTCACAAAGATTCTCCTGCCTCTGCCTCCCGAAGCGCTGGGATTAATGGTGTGCACCACCAGGCCTGGCCACAAGAGGGGATTTCTAACTGAGCTAAGGAGCAGAGCTCTGCTAATGCTTTTCTGTGGCCAAATAACATAAGTTTACTGAGAGTTAGCTTGCTCTAACTTGCAGGCACCAATGTTCCAAGCTTTAACAGCCAAACTGTAAAAACCTCCACAACAGGATCCCCAGAGGCCCCTCCCCAGGAACTGAACTCCCTGTCCATCTGACAGAAGAGTGAGAAGACTCCGCTTGACGCCGCTAATGCCTAACTGTCTGACAACTGAAACTTAAGCAGGAAAAGGAGGTGACACCAGGCATGACTGCTTTTGTCTGTGGTCCCGGCACACAGAGGCTGAGGCCAGAGCATTGCTATGAATTTGATTCTATGCTAAGGCTACAGAGTGAGTTCCAGGCCAGCCTTCCAGCCTGGAAGGCCATAGTCTAATATATTGATTAAAAACCCACAACCAAAGTGTTTCCATTCCTACAAACCAAGCAAAGATTGATCCTTTCTTGAGAGTACGGCCGACTTGACCAAATTCTTTCTCCTGAAAAAAAAAGGCCCTTCTACCACCACACTAGAGGCCAAGCCTCCAGCACATGTGGCTCTGGAAGATGTTCTGCTCTCATACCACAGATGGTACGAGGTGGAGGAGCTCACGGCAGGGTGGGTGCTGGGCAGCTACATTGATGGACTCGGTCTCTGGGAAACACCGCTGTCTGGGTGAGCAGAGAACTGAAGCTCTGTGGCCACCTCAGCGAGCTGTGCCTTGTGTTGCTGTCATGTTTGTTTCCTCACTGTCTCACCCAGGAGTCCCAGCAGCCTCTTCGGTTAATGTAGAAGGAAGGTATTGTGGGGAGCCAGAAATGATGACTGTTCTGTCCCAAAATGCACAAAACCCTCATATTCTATTGGCCAAAAAGAATTCACAGTGTCAGATGCCTGAATCCTAGCACTGGGTAGGTGCAGGCAAGAGAATCAGGAGTTCAGGGTTATCCTTGCCTATGTACGAAATTCAAGGTCAGCCTGGGATACATGAGACTCCGGCAATAGATAGATAGATAGATAGATAGATAGATAGATAGATAGATAGATA
>NW_026596443.1:5067419-5137342 GCF_907164565.1 Psammomys obesus | reverse complement strand
TGTGTGTGTGTGTGTGTGTGTGTGTGTGTGTGTGTGTGTGTGTGTGTTTCTAGAAAAATTTGACCTTCTCCTACATGGCGTGTGGTTCTTCAAGACAGGGTTTCTGTGAGTAGCCCTGGCTGTCCTGGAACTTGATCTGTGGAGTAGGCTGGACCAAGGGCGCATACTATCACATCAGCATCTCTCATGAAATCTTTATTTCATAAAAGTTTATTCATTATTTTACATGTACGTATATTTACATAATTTATGTGCAGCACGTGTGTTCAGGAGCCCTGAGAATGCAGAGGAGGGTGTCAGAGCCCCTGGAATTGAAGTAGCAGACAGTTGTAGTTGCCGCATGGGTGCTTGGATTAGAACCCAGGTTCTCTACAGGAATACCAGTGCTCTTAACTCCAGGCTCAAACAGTGTTTTCTAGCATGTTGCCTTAGTCAGGGTTACTGTCCCTGTGGGGAAACACCATGACCAAACAACTTGAGGAAGAAATGGCTTATATTTGGCTTAAGCTTCCACATCACAGTTTATCATCAAAGGAAGTCGGGACAGGAACTCAAGGCAGGGCGAGGGCTGATGCAGAGGCCATGGAGGAGTGCTGCTTACTGGCTTGTACAGCTTGCTTCCTTATGGAACCCAGGACTAAAGCTCACAGTGGGTTGCACCTTTCCCATCAAACCCTCACTAAGAAAATGCTCTACAGGCTTCCCTACAGCCCAGTCTTATGGAGGCATTCTCTCAACCTAGGTTCCCTTATCTCAGATGACTCTAGCTTGTATCAAGTTGGCATAAAATTAGCCAGTACACCTGTGTAGCTGAGGCCTTAGTGTCCACCAGCCTTATGGCCAGCCTCATCGTTCACCATCTGTATTGTCTGAACCAGCTGATTAAACATCTCCGAGCTCTAATTTTATCAGAGTGTAAAATGGTGTGGTACTTACCTCATAGGGATAGTGTGACATCATAAAGATCACGAGGTTAACACTTCTGAAACATATGTGGGATAGAATAACCAAGAAAAGTCTATGCTCACCATTTTCAAAATTAACGACATTATAAGTATTTCATTGCAGGAGACCATTGAAAGCTGACTAAAAGCTGACTACCCAGAAAAATCTGCCATTGTAGCATTCCCTACAGACTTAAAATGTAATGGACTGGGATTCTGTGCCCTTGACTTTTAAGCAGCAGTGGGAAGTATTAACTCCTCGAACAGGAATTGGAGATGGGTGAGGAAATGTGGAGAGACCAACAGATATTTTCTCATCTTTTGACTTTAAAGTTGTTTTTGTTACTCTAATCTACCCATATAAGAGGCTCTGTTTTAGCAATTTATACACTAATGCTCATGAGAAATGCTCCAAAACTTCCAAATTGAGGTTTCCAAATTACAAGTGAGAGCAGCTCAGTTTCGTAGTGTCAAAGCCCATGCATACAGAGACTGCAAAGAACTATTGGTCATGGACCCTTTCCCTGAGAGACTTAGAAAAAGCATAATCTTCCTTAAGGAATTCAGTTTTAAGTAGAGAAAAAAAAAAAGAATAATATGAAATGACAAAAGATTGGCACATTCTATGATATACTGCTCAATGAAAGGCAAATAAATTGCTCCCAACATAGACAAAGTCAATTAAATAGCTGAATCAAAAGCAGTTTGTATTTTTGTGACTCAGTGATTTCTTTTTACTCTAAAACCAATTACCCAGGACCGGCCTCATGAGTGAACAGAAGGCAGGATGGGACTCGGGAGAGCGCTTTTGCTGACTCCTGGCTCCTGGGCAGTGCTAGGCCTGGCGCCCAAACTCAGCCCTGTTTCTATTTCCTGACCTGAAAATTGGGGCCAGTAGGTGAAACAAGCAATAGATAGGTTCAGAAAAAAATAATTAATCTAAGGGAAGGGCGAAATAAAGCATCTCCTAACATTAAAGAAAAAAGAAAGAACGAACTGCACCATGCTTTGAGTTCATGTGACTCAAAGCCACATGTGGAGATTCAAATCTACTAAAAGAGAAACTAGGAAGGTCCTGGGCGGCTCCCCAGGTGCCTTCCCAAGAGACTTAGAGACAGTGTCTCGTGCCTGGTCCTGACAGTTTCAACATTCCAAGGAGACTAAGAGGTGTGTGTTTGTTTGTTTGTTTGTTTGTTCTTGGTTTTGTTTACATAGATATTTTTACATTAATTACCACCTAAACACCTAAACGGGTGTATCAAATAGGCAGGGTAGTACCTTGATACAATCTGAAAAAGGGTTATTTAAAGACTTTCAGGTATGGGACAGTGTTTTTATCTCCTCTAGAAATGATAATAAACGGTTTGTTAGTATAACAGACAAACAACAACACTAAAATTAATTAGCATTCAAACAGTACCTGAATTGCACAGCTTCCTGAAAACCTAGCCGCTCCCAGACTCCCACCTGATTTGCTGCTCAATTAAAAACAGAAAGGCAGCCAGGTGTGTGGTACCTGCCTATAATCCCAACCCTGAGGAGGGAGAAGCAGGAGGGTCAGAAGGTCAAGGGTACCCTGAGCACACCGTGATAGACTGAGACCCCAAAAGTAAATGTGTATCTGTTGGGGAGATGGTCCAGGAGCTAACAACACTCCACACGTTTGCAAAGGATCTGAGCTCAATTCCCAGCACTCACGTCAGGTAAGTTACGCCCACCTGAATAGCCAGCTCAAGGGGCTCCATGTCTGGCCTCCTAAGACACCTGTGTTGCACATGACACCCACATGCATCATTAAAAATAATAAATAAATCTTACAGAAGAAACGGGGGCTTTAAAATTCTAAATGGTCGCCGGGCAGTGGTGGTGCACGCCTTTAACCTCAGCACTCGGGAGGCAAAGACAGGTGGAGCTCTGGTTTTGAGGCCAGCCTGGTCTACAGAGAGAGTTCCAGGACAGCCGGAGCTACACAGAGAAAGTCTGTTTCAAACAACAACACACAAACAAAAAAACAACCAATCTACCAATGAAACCAAACAAAAAACCCAACAACAACAAACACCTAAATAGTAAAATTAAAAATAGGAAACTCAAGCTGAGTTTGGTGGCACACCTACGAACCCAGCAATCAGGCAGACAGCAGAGGCAGGCAGATCACTTCAAGGTCAAGGTCAGCTTGGTCTACAAAGTGGGTCCAGGACAGCCAGGGCTACACAGAGAAATCCTGTCTTGAAAACAAATAAACAAACCCAAAAAACAAAAACTAATAATAAAGGAAACTTACAGAAAGAATTGTAAGTTTGTATGTGTGTGTCGAGGGGGCTAAAGAGGTTGGTGCAAGATTTCAGATACTCCTCATAGTGTGCTTGGGAAATAGTATATCCTTTGTGGCTTGACGCTTTCTCTAGGCCTAGAAAATAGACATCTAACATTAAATGGCACCTTAGAAGACACTAATCCTGAGAAAGATTAGAGGCAATAATGAACACAATATTACCATAATCTGACTCTCTTCTCAGCTAGTCCCACTCTAGAAATCCCGGTGGTGGGGTGTTGGACTCGGAGCTGTGCCAAGATCTGATAGGCTTGCTCTCACAGCATCCTCTCCATCAACTCCAGTTCTCCTGTTTCTTCTTAGCAACCAGCAGTAGCCTATATAACCCTCCCCTTATAAAAGACTTCATTTG
This sequence comes from Psammomys obesus, assembly GCF_907164565.1. Lineage (NCBI taxonomy): Eukaryota > Metazoa > Chordata > Mammalia > Rodentia > Muridae > Psammomys > Psammomys obesus. The sequence continues at coordinate 5,133,711 of NW_026596443.1, read as the reverse complement.
AAGGTGGTTTGAAGGTTAATGGTTAACTCCTTTGTTTGTGGTTCCATGAATATAGGTCACACCAGAAAGGAGTCTTTAGACGGAAGGTACATAAAGAGGTAGTGGATGGTTCAGGACCTTATTACAACATGTCCGTCAAACCCAAAGGGACAAACAATGTGTCTGATTGATTTTTTTTTTTTTTTTTTTTTTTTAGTGTGGCTGCCAGCTACCATGTGACATTAGGCCCCCAACAGTGAAGCTCAAGCTTTACTGACTCAACTCCAGGGACCAGCCTCCCAAAGTGACAAAATCTACCACACTCCAGCTCCATCTCCCCCAGGTTGAGTTGCTGGTGACTCAGAAATGTCTCTGTGTAAACAGTGTCCCCAAGGATGGATAGGTTTGGGGAGAGGAAAACAAAACCCATTCGCAGTGTCCCTAACGATACACTGTGGTTCTTCTTTCACTTTGTTTCTTAGCAGTGCTGGGGTAGAACATAAGGCCTTGCATGAACTAGGCAAAGCTCCACCACTAAGCTACAACACCAGCCCAAACTGCTCACTTTTTTATTTGTTTGCTCCTTTATTTGAGATGGATCTCACTATGTAGCCCTGGCTGGCCTGGAATTTCATGTAGACCAGGCTAGCCTTAAACTCACAGAGATCTACCGGGATTAAAGGAATGCACCACCATGTCGATCTAATTCTGTCTGTTTGTCTGTCTGTGTTTGTGTTTGGTTTTGCTTTCGCTTTTTTGAGACAGGGTTTCGCTGTGTAGTGTCGGCTGTCCTAGAACGCACTCTGTAGACCAGGCTGGCCTCAAACTCACAGAGATCCACCTGCCACCACTGCCCAGCTTGCCTGTCACTTTTACTATTTCAAATTTAGCCATCTCTCTTCTGGTTGTCTGGTTATTGGAGAGATCTTTTGGATTTGCTTAGGGGAAAAAGAAATTTTTATTTCCCAAATTATGATCACATCCACAGCCTCTTATCCCAGTACCAGTTATCCGGAATCTCCGGAAGGCACTGGGGGCGCTGGTGAGCACGCTAGCCTCCCACGGTGCTGTAGTTGCTTGCTGCTGATCCTACCCTGCTCCTCAGGCTGCACATTCAGTGTGAGTCTCAGGAGAGATGCTAGGTACCTGTGATGCTAAGATGGCCCTGGAGGCTGCCTGCACAGGCTCCAGCACAGCCAGCCAGAGGGCTCTAAGGGCAGACACCAAGCACACATCACATTACAAAGGAAGAGCTTCCATCTTCGTTGAGCCACTGTGGATGTAGATGGGGTCCTAGATTCAAACACATGAAGAGAATGTGGTTGGGAATGCTGGGAGAGTTACTGAAAGACCACAGAGGCAATTCTATCCATCAGAGCCAGATATATGAAGCTTATATAACTGAAATAAAAATCAACCATGAGAGTTATATAAGGTTTTGGAAATGTCTTCACATATATTATGTGTTGAAAAGGTTTCCAGGCATGCCTTATTTTACTATACATCAAAAGATTTATAAATCGGAACATGAAACGCTAGTAAATGATGTCTTTGGATACACTTAGATTGGATTTCCCACACAGTTAAAAAATCCTGACAAAATGGAAAAAAGAAGAGAAGGCTTAGCAAAATGCTGGTTGTTCTCTTTAAACATATTAAGCCTTTTGAGAGCAAGAACCGTGTCTCAAGTGTCTTCCTCCTTTCCACAGAAACTACCAGTATGCTACAGAAAGCTAAACAGATACTCTGGTACAACAACTGATAAGTCTACCCCAGTTAAAACATTATACCCAAGCCAGGCCTATGGGCGTAGACCGGCAATCCCAGAACTGGGAGGGCTGAGGCAAGAGCCCCAAAAGCTGGGGTTCAGGCCCAGCCCAGACTAAAGAATCAGACCTTTCTCAAGAAACCTACAGGTGTGAACCACCACGGCTGACTTTGCGCTGCTGGTTTCTTACTGTACCTTCTCTACACATTATGACAAGTGTTTCCATCCACTTGGTGAAGATGAAGGGATTTGTCTTTTCCTGTGGCATGATGGGAAGTGTAAGCAAAAGAAGTGAGATGCTGAGGTCTCCAGCCACTAAGAGGAGAGCTTCACTGACACCCACCTTGGAACACGTATGAGAGGAGAGAGAGAGCACTGGCCGATGCTCACAGGTCAGACATGCAAAACAGCCTCCTGTGAGGCCTGCACTCCAAAGTCAAAAGCAGTCAAAACAGGCACCTGGCTGCAGTTAGGGAGACAGAGGCTAGGGTGTTAAGTTCTAGGCCAGTCTGCCCTACAGAGCAAACAAAAGACAGGGGTAAGGGGATCTCTGAGTTCAAGGCCAGCCTGATCTACAAGTTCCAGGACAGCCAAGGGTTACACAGAGATACCCTGTCTCAACAAAACAAGAGGTAGAGGGAGAAAAGACAAAAATGAAGTATCAGCTATTTTTCAGTGAGCAAACTTTTCAATTCCAAGGTAACGTAAATGTTCAAATAGACACACATGCGCACACACACAAAATATTTTTTACACAAAAGATATTTTAAACTGAGTAAAATAAAATGTTTAAGTAGATTGTAATACAAATTATCTAAGTATAAATTTTATGTTAGAAGCCAGGTGTGATGGCACATGCCTGTGCTGCCAGCACTCAGGGAGGTAGAGTCAAACAGATTTCTGTGAGTTCAAGGCCAGCCTGGTCTACAGAGAGAATTCCAGGACAGCCAAGGCTATACAAAGAAACCCTGTCTTAAAAAACAAAAAAAGAAAAAGAAAAATTATGTCAGATATAGAAAATAATCATTTCTGGAATCATTTCACAATGGGCTTCAGAATCATTTTCCCCATTCACTTTTTCAGAACTCTGCTAAGGCAGATTCATCTTGCAGTTAGGTGTTTTTTTTTTGTGTGTGTGTGTATGTGTGTGTGTGTGTGTGTGTGTGTTTATTACTTTTTAAAAGCTGCATATTTATTTTGCTTTCTCACTCTGTGCTTGTGCCTTCAACACTTTGAGAACAACTTTCTGTTCCTCAGTAAGGAAAGGTCGCTTGAGTCTGTCATGGACACACGTGGACACATGGAACCACCACGGCCCTGCTGATGGGCGTGCTTCTTAGCTAGGACTTTAGGTCTCTCAGCAGACTCTTGAAGTCTGCCTGGGCACACACTGAAAACAGACTCGGGTACTTTCCCACCCTTCTTGGAATACAGGTAAACAATCCTGTCACCTGGGGCTCTAGACAGCCTAGTTTTGTTAGAGGCTGTATTGTAGGAGAGCCTATGAGGGTACGTCAAACACTGGACCAGTCTGAGAGCCTCAAAGCAGCATCCCCAGAAGAGGGAAAGGAAAGAGCAGGGGAGTTCAAAGTTCAGATGTGCAGTTAGTTTTTATAACCACAGCCATCTATAGAAGAACTCAAGTTGCATATAGGAGACAAGTTTTGTTACAGAAGGACTTCAAATCTGAGCTCTTGAATTCTTCCTTGAGACACGCGCCTACTACGCAGCGTAGGCTGCTTGCTGGGTGAGCACGTATGATTCTCCTGCCTTACTCTACAAAGCTCTGAGATTTCAGCCTTGGACCATCACTCCCAACCGGACCCTTGAAATCATATACTTCAGCCTCAGTTAAAACAAATGGAATTTTGTTTTAACTTTGTAGATTTATCGTAACACTGTTAAAGATCTTAAGCTGTTTAGGACCTGGCTCGAAAGGTTTTCTGGTAACATACATCATTTGAAACATGTTTCATTTTATCTAATACAATGCACAGAAAATGCTAACATGCTAGCAAAGTCTCATAAAATGGTTAAAGCCCTTATCTCAGATAGTTAACCTTGATCGTCAGAATGATTAGATTGGAAGGTGTTTCCAGAGGCCAGTGCCCTTGGGCAGCAACCGAGAATGAAAGACCTGCAGGGGCCGTGGTGGCCCATCCAACAGGCTGGCCCCAGATGGAGCAAGGCAGAAGAGGCAGCTCCTCAGCACAGGAGACCGCCATGCTTCTGAGCACCTGTGCGTGCTGCTGCCGCCATTGTCTGTGGACATCAGACTCCACCTGCTCAGTCTTCCTCCTGGACCCTCAGCAGCCACTCTGCAGGGAGCCTCCAGTCTGTCAGCCCTGGACTGTGGCTGCTCTCTTGCTTTATTTTGATGTGAGGCTCCCAGGGTAGACCACCCAGTCTTTACCTGTGTAAGTCAATCTAATAAGCCTCTTTTATAAGCTTACATGTCAGCGTGTTCATCTAGCTTAGACTGAGATCATTGGCCTCTGTGTCTCTTAGAAATAATGAGGAGTGGATGGATCATTGTAGAATTTTAAACTGTCTGCCAGCTAATCCCAGCACTCTGTAGGCAGAGGCAGGGGACTCTCTGAGTCCGAGACCAGCCTGGCCTACAAATCCAGTTCCAGACAGCCAGGGAAGTAAAACGATATTTAACTTGATATCAACCTCTCTCTCTCTTTCTCTCTCTGAAACAGGGGCTTACTATGTCACTTTATGAAAACAGTAGGTCCTGCTGCCCTTCCAAAGTAGCGACCATTATGACTTTTTTTTCCTTTTCATAGTATAAATATGTATAAGTTTGAGAAGAATAAATTACATTGGAATCAATTGCAATCAATATTTAATACTTTTCTAGCTCTAGTGAAAACTTTTGCCTTGGGATAACTAAATAGTACGCAACAATAGGGAAACATAATTATATCCATTTCTTCTTTTTGTTTGTTTTGTTTTTCGAGACAGGGTTTCTCTGTGTAGTTCCAGCTATCCTGGAAGTAGCTCTTGTAGACCAGGCTGGCCTAGAACTCAGAGATACTCCTGCCTCTGCCTCCCAAGTGCTGGGATTAAAGGTGTGCACCACCACTGCCTGGTGAGTTCCCTTTCTTTCTTTCTTTCTTTCTTTCTTTCTTTCTTTCTTTCTTCTTTTTTCTGGTTTTCCAAGACAGGGTTTCTCTGCGTAGTCTTGGCTGTCCTGGACTCACTTTGTAGACTAGGCTGACCTCAAACTCAGACATCCTGTCTCTGTCTCCCAAGTGCTGGGATTAAGGCATGTGACATCACCTCCTGGTGGTTTCCTTCTTACGACATACCAGGCTTTAATTATTCAATCATATAATCCTCACAAGATAAGGCATAGGTACAATTATTGCCTTTATTTTATGGAGAAAGAAATTGATGATCAGCTGGGTGCAGTGGCGCAGGCAGATCTCTGTGAGTTTGAGGCCAGCCTGGTCTACAGATTGAGTCCAGGATAGCCAAGGCTACACAGAGAAAGCCTGTCTGGAAAACAAAAAACAAAACAAGGCAGGAAGCACACGCTTAGCTACTGAGTCATGTCTACAGCCCTTTACTCTCTCTTTTGTATAGATGTGTGTGTGCACATATGTATATTCTTTAGACAAGCACTTAGCTATTTCCTATTCCTAGACTCAGACTTTGTCTCTCCCCATCCTGGAAGCAGCCCTTGCCTCATCCCCACTTTACTTGTGCAGCCCTTGAGTCTATCCTTATGCCATCCCACTCCATTGGTCCCACTGACCTCCTATGGCTAACAGGAGAAGTACTGACCTTTCTCCTAAAAGGTCCAGTACCTGACACAGTGCCTGGTACAAAGCATATGTTCATTTAATAAAAACCAACCCGAGAATCTCAAGGCCCAGGTTTATCCTGGCCCTGTCACTGCCAGTCTGCTTACCAGTGAGACCCTATACCTTATAGGTTACCTTATAGGTTACCCACCTATAAGCCAAGACCCCACTCATGGACCCCAGTCATATCTAGTCTATGTGAGTGGGGGGGGGCTTTTTGAGACAGGGTTTCTCTGTATAGCCCTGGCTGTCCTGGAACTCACTCTGTAGACCAGGCTGGCCTGGAACTCATGAGATTCACCTGCTCTACCTCCCAATGCTGGGATTAAAGCATGCACCATCACTGCCCAGCTCCATCCTACTTTTTGTTCTAAATCTTTGTGTCCTATAGCTCTGGAAGAACAACAGTAGGGTGACATAAGGTGTCTATTCATTTGATTTTTAATAATATTGGGTGGTGGATGATGGAACTAACTAGCCAAATAAAACAAGTTGGCTCATGTGTTTAAACTCTAAAGAGAGGGTGTACAGGCAGCAAGTCTAGATAACAGAAGACCCTAGGACTTAGGACATGACAAAGCACTGTTTTTTGTTATGACTTAAAAACTATTTTAAATATGGTCCAAATCCCTTCAGATTTATGAATCCAATGTTAGGTACTACTTAGATATCTACTTTGCTGAGCTAATAAATGACAGAAAAGGGTTAGGTAAATTGGGCATGGTAACATGTAATCACAGAGCCTAAAGAATTGCTATGATGTCAAAGAAACTAAGTCTGCAGAGGGAGACCTTACCTTAAAAAGAAGCAAAGGAAGGGAGAACAAAAAGGAAGGAGGGAAAAAAAGAAGAGGGGAAGGGAAGGAGAGGAGGGATGAAAATGGATAGAAAATGACAGAAGCACCCAGGTTTGGTGACACCTTTGAGCTCAGCACTCAGAAGGCAAAGGCAGGTAAGTCTGGGTCTACATAGTGAGTTCCAGGGCAGCCTGAACAACATAGTGAAACATTGTCTCAAAACAACAAAAACAAACAAAAAACCAGAAGAGAAAGAGCCACTCAATACACTTAATATTCAAAGTTGCAAGCATCAAGACAGATCATTTGGAGGTGGATTTAAACCTGCAGTTGAAATTTTTCTCCTAGGAAGGGAATATGAGTTTGTGATAGATAGTAGACAGTGGATATAAAAGTTTTAGTTTATTAAAGATGGTGAACACCTTAATTTTTTCTAAGCCAGTCTGTCAGAGAGAGCAGCTCCCCTTCATCACAGCTTTCTGATCAGCTCCTATAGTCCCCAGGATAGTGCGCTAGCCAAAGTTATATTTGAGCTTTAATTACTATGTCTAAGAGATTCCTTAAACAAAAATGCCTCTGATCAGCCAGGTGTTGTGGCACGTGCCTATAATCCCAGGACTCAGGTAGGCCAGGCAGATCACTGTGAATTTAAGGCCAGCCTGGTCTACAAAGCCAGTCCAGGACAGCCTAGGCTACATAGAAAAACACTGTCTCAAAAAAAAAAAAAAAAAAAAAAAAAAAAAAAAAAAAAAAAAAAAAAAATAAATAATAGAACAAAGTTAAATTTCTTTAGCTGGTTATGTGGCACAAGCCTGTGATTCCAGCACAGAGAAACCCTGTCTTGAAAAACAACAACCAAAAAAAAAAAAAAAAAAAAGACTTCCTCTGATCTGTAAGCCCCTTGCCCAAGGACAGATACTTCCTGAGATGCTGGAGGCCATTGTTTACGGTGGATAAGGAGCCACATGTTTTCACTCCCCTAAGCAGGTTTGGTTGACCTATCCTATGCACTTGATGGGCCTGAACACATGTGCACAGGAGCTATGTGGGGAGGGGAGGAGATGAGTCGGGATATATGCTTACTCCTGATTGGACCTGATGGGAAATATGGTGGCTTTGTGGGGCTGCCTGTTTAAGCTTCTGCAAAGCTTGACCCCAGAGATGATCTAATTAATTAAAGCTTGATTCAGATTTGGCTTTAAACTGGTAGTGGTCTTATGGGATGAACAATAGTTTATTTTCTTGCCAGCTCAGTTAAAAATTGAAGGTTGACCTTTTCTAATTGAATCTTCTAGAATAAGAAAATGACAAAGAAGTAATGAATGAATGAAATCAAGACCTGTGTGTTTAAGGGTCTTCTGAGAGGACAGTGACTTACCCACTCAAATAAAGCTCCAGGGCACCTAACGTTAGTATCACAGCAGCGCCCCACCCCCGCACAGATGAACAGTGCTGGGTTCCCACCGCTACATGTGCCAGAGAAAGTGTTGCTTGAGTTTCTACCTTACGTTTAGAAAAGTTTGTTAGATGAGGGGGAGGGAGGGGAGAAGTCATGTTAAAAAGCAGCCAGCCATACAGGCTGCTCAGTGGCTCAGTGGTTAAGAGCACTGCCTGCCCTTCCAGAGGACCCCGGCTCAATTCTCAGTACCCACACGGCAACTCACAACTGTCTTTAACTCCAGGATCCAACACCCTCACCCATATATGCAAACAAAAAACACCAATGCACATAAAATAAAAATAAATAATTTTTTTTTAAGTAGCCATATGTTGATGGTAGAAGAATTGTCAAACATGTTCACATTCGGGGCTGGAGAGATGGTTCAGAGGTTAAGAACACTGACTGCTCTTCCAGAGGTCCTGAGTTCATATTCCCAGCAACTACATGGTGGCTCATAACCATCTACAATGAGAGCTGGTGCCCTCTTCTAGCCTGCAAGCAGGCAGAACACTGTATACATAATAAATAAATAAATCTTAAATATTCACACTCTAAAACACTCTTTACTAAGGCCGAGGGAGCCATCTGACAAGCCTCACTGCATTGGCCTTCCCCAAGGCCAGGCTTCGCAGAGGACACACTGGGGTGTGGTGGCATGTGTGACCACGAGGGCCTCACTGTTTCAACCGTCCTTCAACCTTGTGCTGGCCACAGGGTCTCTCCACCCCAGTTTTTGCTATAACTGTCTGTGTTTGAGTTTGTTGGTTGAGATAGGGCCTCACTAGGTGGCCCTGGCTGGCCCTGGAACTCTCTTTGTAGACCCCACTGACCCAGAACTCACAGGCAACTGGCCAGAGTGCTGAGGCATGATACCAGACTGTCTTTACTTTTCTATGGTTGGTTTGTTGTTTGTTTGTTTGTTTGTTTGTTTGTTTGTTTTTGAGACAGCATATCACTAAGTGGCCCAGGCCTGTCTTACACTCACAATCCTCCAGCCTCAGCCCACCACCCACATCCCACCCAGGGCCCAAGCGCTGAGATTAGGGATTTACACTACCACATCCAGCTAAACCTCAACTCTTCATTTCTGTAATGGGTATGGTGCCAGGATGATAGGACTTGTCTTCTGGGTTGTTGAACAAGTAGCATCAACTCGGTGGAATGGTGCCTGGAGTGGTAACTAGTCATTGTCTTTGTTGAGATAGGATCTTACTATGTTATGTAGTCCTGGCTGACTTAAGCTCCCAGGAACCAGCAGGGCTGTCTCTGCCTCTGGAATGTTGGGACTAAAGGAATTCACCTGTAGCTGCAGCTGCCTAAACCCAACAGTGAAGCTCTGCAGGCATGCCTTCCTGACTGTGAGAATTCCCTACCCAGGCTGGATTTAAGAAAGAGCATAAACCAGGCGAGGTGGCACAAGTCTTTAATCCCAACATTCAGGAGGCAGAAGCAGGAGGATCTCTGTGAGTTCCAGGCCAACCTGGTCTATATAACAAGTTCTAGGCTAGCCAGGACTACATAGAGAGATCCTGTCTAAAAAGAAGAAGAGAAGAAAAACAAAAAGAACAAGAAACATAACAGTTTTTTTTTTCCCCTTGAATTAAATAAAGAGAAAGGAAAATTTCCCAAATGTTCTCACCCCTCCATCCTGCCCCGGCCAGTGGAGCTTGTTATTAGCGGGGATAGAAGAGAATCCGAACCTGTGAAAAGATGAACTGAGAGAAAAGAATGAGCCCAAGCAAACAGGTGCTTGTCAAGGACTAACTTTACTGAGCAGAATCAGCTTTTATAAAGGGTTCAGGATAAGGAAGTAGGGTGGGTGAAAAATTACAGATTCTTCTCGGCCAGGGGCCTGAAACATCTTGTGATAAGCCATGGTTCTGTGAGCACATCTCTGCTGTTGCCAAGCAGTATGTTTACCGCAGGTAAGGGAACAGGCATCTCCAAGCAGTATGTTTATTGCAGGTAAGGGAACAGGCAAGTTGAGGCAAGTTGGTGAGCTTCCACAGGTGGTCTCTGAAGTTGGCGAGTTCTCTCAGGTGGTCCCTGACACCATCCCAGGTTTGGGCAGCTTCTATGTAAGAGTTTCAAGTTTCACTATATCAGAATGAAGACACACACAATCAGGGTCTGGGAGAATATGGAATTATTCTGTCAACCAATCCATGATTGGCCCACCAAAAGGGATTGCCCATGGGCATTTCCCTAATAGCAATTGGAAGGTGTGGGCGTCCTCAGTCAAAGCCAGGTTTTCTCAAGGGGGGGGGGAGTGTAGAACTAGCATCAAACCCAGGACCTTCCACAAGCTAAGCAGAGGCCCAACCCTTGAACCTCAGCACTGCCCCTCATGCTTCCACAGTCAACCATAGCCCACCTGAAGAACTGTATCATCCTGTAGTGTTTCAGCGTCTCAGTGACTGAAGGATTTGCATCTTGTTTAGAGATGAAATTGGTTTGTGTTTGTCATTTCTGTTAATGCTCCCATCTCATCCCCCAACTCCAGTCATTGTCCTCAAAGTCTGCTCACTGATGACTCAGGAGCAATGAGAGGGCAGATGGCAGATGTGGCTCTATAGAGCATCCATTGCTCACAGCGGGAGGAAGAAGGGCATGGCCACTGTGTACCCTCAGCTGGGTGTACCCTCAGCTAGGCATGCAGAAGGCAGGCTCTCTCTCCCATCTCTCTAAGGACACTCTGCCCTTCTGGATGTCCTGTCCTACTACAGGACTTTGTCCTTTATAGATCACTAGATAGCTCTAGAAGAATGTCAATAACCATCTGCCAAACTATTAAAGGAGAAAAAATACCGGGAGCTGAGCTGGCCATGCAATTTACCACAGGGACTGACACACCACACTTGACCTACTTGACAATCCCTGAAGCCAGATCTGGCCCAGGCACCATTAAAAGCTTGTGAAGAGCAGTGACGAGTGCCCCAAATCTCAACTAGAGAAACCAGGAGTCATAAACCAGCCCTCACCAGCCAGTTGGCCTTGAGCAAATAACTTCACCACTTTTCTCATCCTTTAACAGTAGTTAGGGGCCAATAGGGGCAAGGATCACTCTCATTTACCTAACCTAAAGGAGATGCTCCTTATCAGAACTCAGCCAGGTACATTTACCAGACAGCAGGAGCTCGAAACTTTGACATTGAAGAGGTTTTCATGTACAATCCTCCCACTCAAGAGGCTCAAGCAAGACGACCCTGTGTATCATGACAAAAAAAAAAAAAAAAAAAAAAAGTTTCAAAAACTGAAGCAGCAGTCTTATCGTGCCTGCATCTGAATGTGTGCTGTGCACATGTGTTTGTGGGGGTGCTCGGCAGCCAGAGGGCCATATCACGTGTCTTCGTTCATCAGCCTCCTCCTTATCTACTTTTCCTTTTGTTCTAGAGGGAGGCTCTCATTGTGTAGCCTTGGCTAGCCTTGAACTCACTGTGTAGACCAGGTCAGTCTCGAACTTACAGAGACCCGCCTGCCTTTGCCTTCAAGGCGCTGTGGTCAAAGGTGTGCATCGCCGTGCTGTTTAATTTTACTCTATTAAATTTTCATGATGCTAGAGGTCAAAACCCCAGTGTTACACCACTTTAAAAACTATTTTATCTACTTTATTAATCCTCCTTTTCCCCCTGTTCCACCCCAGTCCCTTCCAGCACCCCAATACCCGGTAGGAGAGAAAGGAGGCTAGTGGGGAGATGGGACAGAGTTTTCTTTAGCTACTTCCTGCTGGTTAGGGTCATCTGGTTCCTTAGGGCAAGTCCAATCCTCTTTGCGGGAATCTCCAACTTCTTGTCAAACTGCATCAGCAGCTCCCAGGAGCAGCAGGGGAAAGTAACCAGCAGCCCTCTTCTTCCTTGGAGCCCCCTTTCTCTCTCTCTCAGCTGTGGCATTTATTCCCTTTCAGAGTCCTCAGAATTAAACTATCTTCAGCTGGCAAAGGGCTCATCTCAGACCCTGCACCAGGCTAACAGTTTTCTCTGTGGACCATCTGAATCAGTCCCATATCCCATACCTGGCATCAAAATGAAAACATGTTTACATCCACAACACCTAAGAACTTGAACAGGCTAACCACACTACTGCTGAGCCTTAGCCCCAGACCTTTGTTTATCTGGGGGTTTTGGTTGGTTGATTTCGGTAGGAGTGTGACGGATATCCTGGAAGAAGCCAGAACAAAGGCAGGGAAACATTTGGAAACAGAAGTGACCTTTTGGGAAGTGATGAAGGGCATTTGGGTGCCAGTCATTGAGTTAGACATGCCACACCATTTCAGTGCCATCTTCCCACCATCCCAAGAGATGGATCATGCTATATCCATGCCAAGAAAATGGTTCAGTGACCGAGAAGATGCACAGTAGAAAGCCTGGAGGGTTCCTGGTGAGCTGCTGGCCTTTAGTCAGTCTACACCCAATGGGTAAAGAAAATGGTTTCACACATCAGCGAAGAATGATGCTGCAGCAGGATAGAAGAACTCTGTGAGGTCAAGTACGCACCCCCTTTGGCAGGCTGAGGAGGGCAAAGCCCACATTTAGGCTGTGTCTTCTAATTTGAATAATTTCACCAAAATAAGTAAATAAATACCTTATCCCTCACGACATACCCCTCTACTGGCTTATCTCATGAGTGGTTCTAAATGTCCAGTTGAGGGCTGGAGAGATGGCTCAGAGGTTAGGAGCACTGACTGCTCTTCCAAATGCCCTGAGTTCAATTTCCAGCAACCACATGATAGCTTACAACCATCTATAATGTGGTGTGTAGGCATATGTGCAGGCAGGATACTCTAGACATAATTAAATAAATCATTTTAAAAATGTCTTAAATTAAATTTAAAATAAATCTTTTTTATTTTATTTTTATTAATTATACTTTATATCCCAACTATACCCTCCTCCTCCATCCCCTCCCAATCCCACCCTCCTTCCCTCTTCTTCTCCCATGCCCCTCTCACAGTCCACTGATTGTGGAGGTCCTCCTCCCCTTCCATCTGACCTTAGTCTATCAGGTCTCATCAGGGCTGGCTGCATTGTCTTTCTCTGTGGACTGGTAAGGCTGCTCTCCCCTCAAGTGGAGGTGATCAAAGAGCCAGCCCACAAGTTCATGTCAGAGACAACCCCTGTTCCTATTACTGGAGAACCCTCTTGGACACTGAGCTACCATGGGCTGTATCTATGCAGGGGTTCTAGATTATCTCCATGCATGGTCCTTGTTTGAAGCCAGTCATTGAAGTCTGATAGTCATAAATTTTTTATTTACCTACAATCACATTCTCTCCTCTTAATTATTATGTGAACACAGGCAAACATGATAGGTCATGGCATCTTGAATAATGCAAAAGGACCAGGAAAATCTGAGATGCTAAATATGGAAATACTGATATTGCTGAGGACGAATCTGGTAAAGCTGGGGGTGTGACTCCCACTCCCGGGAAGCCACTTGCCTAGTATACATGAAGCTATGGACTTGAACTCATCTCGGCAAGTAAGCAACAAGTGAACCTAGCACTTTGAAGAAAAGTGAGCACATTCCATGGTCCTGCCTGATCCATCGGTTCAAGGATACCTTGAACTCATGATCTTCCTGACTCATCCCTTGAGTGCTGGAGTTTCAGGCTGTACCCCCACCACTGACTCTGGATTTTTTGTTTTGTGATTTCAGATACAAAAATATGCGCTGTGGTTTTTTTTGTTTTGTTTTGTTTTTGTGTGTTATGTATGTTTTGTGTGCATGCAAGGAGTCAGATTCACTGAAGCTGGAGTTAAAGTTGTTATAGTTTTGTAAGCCGCCGTGTGGATGCTGGAATAAACCTAGGTCCTCTGGAAGTACTGTTAACCACTGAGCCATCTCTTCAGCCCTCCGCATGTTCTGTATTTCTAAGCTATTTCTTTTCTTTATTGTGGTGCTGAGAATTAAACCCAGAGCCTCAAACACGTTGGACGAGGGCTCTGTGTTTGCAGCACACCTCCAGCCTGATCTTTTCTTTGCTGGTTTTATTCTTTCTCCAGTACCCTGGAAAGTATAACATATAGGAATGTGTGTCCTTACTCTACTACAGTTAGTAGATAGACATTTGACTTATCATAGTTTGCTTTAGTAAGAAACAGTTTCACATGCTTTTAATCCTAGCACTTGGGAGGCAGAGGCAGGTGGATCTCTGTGAATCTGAGGCCATGTTGGCCTACAAAGGGAGTCCAGGACAACCAGGGCTACACAGAAAAACCCTGTCACAAAAAACTAGTAAGTTTAGATCCTCTGATTATTTGCTTAATTTTTGTTTGTTTGTTTGTTTGGTTGGTTGGCTTTTGGTTTTTGAAGACAGGCTTTCTCTGTAGCCTAGGCTGTCCTAGAACTCACTCTGTAGAGCGGGCTGGCCTTGAACTCAGAGATCCACCTGTCTCTGCCTCCCAAGTGCTTGGATTGGAGGTGTGAGCCTGGTCTTCCTTAGATGTTTTAAAAGAATCAAAAATGGAAACAAAACAACAGGAAGTTTGTTTCAGCTACTAGGAATGAGACTGTGACTGAGGAGATAGGGGGCCACAGCACAGCCTGCAGAGAGGAAATCTCAAACAATTTGATTTTTTAAAAGCTTGACTAGGGCTCGGTTAATGATTAGTACTGTAAGAAACGAGTAATATTTACCTGTTCGGAACAGTACCGAAGAAAAGCCAGTGCCTCTCCAGGCAGGTGTTCCATTTCCCACAGTCAGTATAAAGAATGGAAAAATCTTTACTTAGTCACTCCACCATTGTACAGAATGTGCTAGGAGTTATTTTTTTTTTTAAGGATTTTTTAAAAATTCATACCAACCTTAGCTTGTGTCCTATATGGAATCGGCAATGGCTGGCTGTGAAAATGCAGGTAGGCAATGACTTGGCAGGAGCTGAGTATCAATGCTTCTAGCCTGCCTGCGAAGCTCCTGGAGCCTGGTGCCGCCTGTCTATTTGAAGGCGTGGCATGGGATGCTCGTTCTTCCTGACCCCAGATAACTCACACACTCAGAGGGACTTGTTGGCGTGTTAGTGCGGGTTGTTCCCTGTAAGCCTAACTCTTTGGGGATAATAGTTCGTAGGAGTTTCCTGCATGGCCCTGGAAGCCACACTCAGGAAGTTTACAGTGACTGTAACTCATTAACTGATGGTTTGTGAGTGGTAGTGCTGATGAGGCCACTGGGGTGAGGAAGGTGTTTAAAACAGAATGCTGTTTGTTACAGAAGATGCCCACATTTGTCAAAGGGAAATGGTGAGGCGGCCCCTTTATTGAGAAACATAGTTCCTAAAACAAGAGACCGTAAATTATTTTGTGCTTTCCCCTACAGAGTCACTGTTAAGTGGCTTGTTGGCCGTGCCTGAGGCTGAATGCTAAGCACCTGTTATTTGAACTATGTGTGAACGATACTTCAGTCTCTCTTTCAGAAAAATGTGTTCCTTTCTCACAAGGTATTTGGTTCCTATTTCCACTAAATTAGCCGGAGAGATAAGCTTCAAAAGACCAAGGTAACTCATTAATATCATGTTTCCTCAGCATGCCAGTAAGTTTCATAGGCGAGTGAGTAAAAAGTGACAAACAGCAAGTGGCATTTAGGAAGCTTCTGTGTGACATCGTTCAACCTTTTCCAAACTTCCCTCCAAAAATGGCCATTTAGTCAGAGGCTGGTGGCACAGCAAGAAATCCAGTGTGCATGCTGCTGTTGTATGTGCTTTCAGCCACGAGCAAAACAGGGAAGCAGAACAAACCACACACATGTCGATGTTGTTAAACCTCTTGGACCTTCTCCAGGGGCACAGCTGTATGTGATAGAAGTGACTACTTAGAATTGGGGTCAGGGACAAAGCCCGTGTATCGCCACAGTTTCATTAACGACCCATCTCTCGCCTAGGATGCCGGAGTCATACAGCGCTTTTGTTTGGTTTCCTGTGAGGCATAGGCTGGTCTCAAACTTGCTTTGTCCTCCTTTCTCAGCCTCCAGTGTGCTAGAGTCGGAGGTGTGTGCCACTGTATTCCTGATGACTTTTCACAGGCGTCGGGGGCAGCAGGGATCAATTGCACAGGTTACGACATCGAAATATGCTCTGATAGATCGCCTCTCCCTCACAGAACACTGTTCTTTACCTACACACACACACATGATTTACTTCTCACCACAACTACCGAATTCTATCACCTGTATTTTTCTTTATAAGAAAAATTATTCCAGGCTTAACGAGGCCAACCATTGGAGCTGGAGAGATGGCTCAGTTGTTAAGAGCACTGGCTGCTCTTCCAGAAGACCCAGGTTCAATTCCCAGCACCCACATGGCAGCTCACAACTGTTGGTGACTCCAGTCCTAAGGGGTCTGACAGCCTTGCACAGACACACATATGCAGGCAAAACACAAAGGTGCATAAAACAAAAAGACAGATATTACAGAGCAAAAGCAAAAAGACGCGGCCAAGCACTACCTCCCCGCAGGGAGAGGCAGAGCACAGAGTTCTGAGCTCCAGGTTGTTGACCACCCTGCTGCATCACCAGGCTTCCTGACAGCAGGGTGCCACCATGCGTCACGCCCAGATGAGCTGTATGTGTGTACCCAGACTACATGGCTTTAAAAAGAAAAGAATACAGTCAGTGTGTTGACAGAATCTGATATTCTATACTGTTCAGTGACACTTTAAAAAATGCATCTCCGCCCGGCGTGGTGATGCATGCCTGTAATCCCAGCACTCAGAGAGGCAGAGGCAGATGGATCTTTGTGAGTTCGAGAACAGCTTGGTCTACAAAGTGAGTCTAGGACAGCCAGGGATACACAGAGAAACCTTGTCTGAAAAAAAAAAAAATGTGTCCACAAAACTAGGGCAGAAGACCAGCCTGTTCCAGACGCTACACACGGGAACATGCAGAACTGCAGGGTCCTTCTCAAATTTATTTTCCTTTCCTTTTGTTCAGACAGGGTTCCTCTGTGCAGCTTTGGCTATCTCACTCTCAGAGCAGGCTGGTCTCAAATTCACAGAGGTCCCCCTGCCTCTGCCTCCCTCCCTAGTGCTGGGATTAATCGAATGCACCACCACGCCCAGCAAAGGTTTTGTTTGTTTTCAGGGTTTTTGTTTTGTTTGTTTGTTTTGCTTTTTGTTGTTTGTTTGGTTTTTTTTTTTTTTCACACAGGGTTTCTCTGTGCAGCCTTAGCTGTTCTGACACTCAATCTGTAGACCAGGCTGGCCTTTAACTCACGAGATCCACCTGCCTCTGACTCACTGAGTACCAGGATTAAAGGATTAAAGTCACGTGCAATTCATCCTTATAAATATATTCTTCCAAAAAGGAAGCTACTGCATTTAATACTGAGGCTTCAGGAAGTACCTCTAATCAAACCAAACTATAAGAATTCAATTTCAGCTGGACATGGTGGCACACACCTTTAATCTCAGTACCCCGGAGACAGAGGCAGGTTGATCTCTATGAGTGTGAGATCAGCCTGGTCTACAAAATGAGTTTCAGGACAGCCAGGGAAAGCCTGCCTCAAAAAACAAAACAAGCAAACAAACAAAAACAAAAACAAAAAAATTTCAATTTCCCCTGATTGTGTTACCTGAAATTCTTCAAGGTTCTTCAAATATCATTTAATGATTAAAGTATGTCTAACTCCAAGAAAAATACTGGCATGGCTGTTCTTTCTATGATCTGATCTAACTGTTGTTTTCGTGACAGTATTTGCACATTTTTATTTTATTTTATTGCTTTTTGAGACAGAAGTTTCTCTGTGGAGCCCTGGCTGTCCTGAAAATAGCTCTGTAGACCAGGCTGGCCTCACGCTCCAAGATCCCCCTGTGTCTGCCCCCAGAGCACTGGGACTAAAGGTGTGTACCACCACACCTGGTTGTGTTTGCACATTTGAAGGGCTGAGATGTAGTGCTATGGTAGAGTACTTGCCTAGCTGCACAAACTCTGATTTCCATTCCCAGTACTGACAAAGCAGACAGGCTGATGAACATTTTCAGCTATTTACAGAAACACAGGTTACACAAACCTATCACTTTAAAGAAAACTGATGGCACTCTGATCCAATAGAGAAATGGGGTCCTGGAAAACGTGTGCCTGACATTGTGTTTAAGACCTTCCCAGCACAAAAGAATTGGCCAGATGAGTAATATTAGTCAATGGGATGTTTAAAATAGTTTTATCTAACATATAATCAACATCTGGAAAATTGCAAAAAAGCCTATGGTGAGGTTCTGTCTTCCATCACTAACATCTTACACATTACCAGCATATTACAAGATCATACACTTGCAAAAACCTACTTGAAGCACAGGAGGACCAGGGAACTTTACTGGGTTACAAGGTCTACCACTTGTAGAGCTGGGCACTGACAACACACGCCTTTAATCCGAGCACTTGGGAGGCAGAGGCAGAGGCAGGTGGATCTCTGAGTTTGAGGCCAGGCTGGTTTACAGGGCAAGTTCCAGTACAGCCAGGGCTACACAGAGAAACCCTATCTCAAAAAAAAAAAAAAAAAATTAATAAAACAAAACAAAATGCTTGCAGACTTTTGGTATAACACATGTTTTAAAAAATCCATAATCGTCAGGAAAAAAAGCAATTATAGTACTCCTTTACAATGCTAGCCATAAGTTTGAGGCCAGCCTGGCCAATATAGTAACAGATTTTCTCTGCTGACAAACTAAGCCAATTCAAGTTGAATTAAAGATTTAAAAAAAAGAATGTTTTTAAAGCAGGTTTATTGGGGGGCTGTTCTCGGGGGTTTCATTGGTCCACTGGTCTCAGAGAACAAGATCAGGGAAATTGCTGTGTGTGGGTGAGGGAGTGGGAGAGTGCCTGGAATATATAGTGAAGAGCTCTGGAGGAAAGGAAGCCCAGACCCTGTGCTGGAAATTTCAGGGTAGAGGGAGGGGTATGCCAGACATACCCTATAACAAGTAAGGACTGAGGGATGCTGGGAGAACCTGCCGTCTAGGTCCACTTTATTATGTTAAATAAGCACCTCAGCTGCTCATCCTGGATCTAAAGCCCAGCACTGAGTATCAGGTCTGCCAGGGCTATATTGCATGACCACATCTCAAAATTAATTAAATGAAAAAGCACTCCCTCATACAGGTGAGCTTTTCTCATTACAGTTGAACTGAAACATCATTCACCACAGACACGAAAAAGGATGGGGAATCAGCTGGTTAACATGAACTCACAGTAAAAAGATCTGTAAAAATCCCACTAAATTATTTTATTGATTGATTTATTATCTTTAATTTCTTCTTGTTTTTTGTTTTGTTTTGTTTTGTTTTGTCTGAAAACACGCTTTCTCTGTGTGGCCTTGCCTGTCCTGTGTAGAGCAGGCTGTCCTCAAACTCAGAGATATGCTTCATTCCCAAGTGCTGGGATTAAAGATGTGCCACCATAGCCCAGACTTTACTTTCTAAAGTTATTTTTAATTTAAAATAAGTTATGTATAACAAATCATACATAATAGGTTTGGGGATATTTTCAATTGAAAAAAAAAATTGAGACAGGGTTTCTCTTTGTAGCTTTGGTCCTGGAACTCACCCTGCAGAGTAGGCTGGCCTCAAACTCACAGAGACCAGCTTTGTGTCTGCCTCCCAAGAGCTGGGAGTAAAGGTATGAGCCACCACCACCTGGCTCCAGTGAAATGTTTTAAAGTTTCTCTAGCTTATTTACTCCTTTTGTCCACCCTGTGCAGTGCGTCTGGAACGGAAGTTACAAAAAGGTGTGAGCTGCTATGTGCTGGGAACCAAACCAGGTCATCAGCAAGAGCAGCAACTGCTCTTAACCACTGAGCCACTTCTCCAGCCCCTCCTTTTGCTTTTTTGGGGGAAAACTATTGCTACATAGCCCAGGATAACCTTGAACTCACCATTCTCCTGCTTCGGTCTGTGAGTGTTGTGATTACAGTTTTATCACCAACCCCAGCTGAACCCAGGGCTTTACATACACGAAACACACACCACTGTTTAGCTATTTATCACCATTTATACCTGAGTTTCCCCATGGTAGACACGAATAGATATATCATACAAGCAATGACTTTTCAGATTTCTAAATTTTTTTTTTTTTTTTTTTTTAAGAAAAAGGCTAGGGGCTGGAGAGATGGCTCAGTGGTTAAGAGCCCTGCCTGCTCTTCCAAAGGACCTGGATTCAATTCCCAGCACCCATATGGCAGCTCACAACTGTCTGTAATCCCAAATAGGTCTGACACCTTCACATTAATGAACATAAAATAAAGTTAAGTAAATAAAAAAATATATTAAAAAAAAAAAAGAAAAAGGCTGCAAAAAAAAGAAAAAAAAAAGAAAAAGAAAAAGGCTGCTTTGCAGGGTCCTGTGTCCTTTAACATATACACAGGGAGATTTCTAGTGTGTTGAGCTGTTGTTTGATTGTTTTAAAAAGAAAATAACTGTAGGCTAAGATTTTTCAAAAACCTACTTTATTTAGGGTTCTTAACCACCTCTACCTCCCTTCCAACCCCCCCACACACACACACACCCCTAGTTAGGAGAGAAACCAGGTTAGTAGGGACAAAGCTAAGACATCTCTAGCTACTTCCTGCTGGTTAGTTAGTGTCCTTGGGTTCTTCGGGCAATACCGATCTCAACTCTCCGGATTCTAGGAGTCCAGTCCAACAGTAGCAGCAACCTTGAAACGTTCTCCATGTTCTCTGGGGCCTTCCTGTCTAGGAGTGTCTTGAATTGATGCGGAGCAAAGAATCCAAGAAATACAAAGCAACATAATGCTACCTTTCTCTGTCTCTGGCTTTCATTTATATGTTCTCAAACTCCAAACAAGGATGTTTTCCAGCTGGCAAAAACCATGCGCCTCGCACAAGGTACTTTCCAGCTGGAAAATATCACTCACCTCTCAAAAGTCTGTTTTCAGTGGTAGATAAAGCATTTCCATATTCCACACTTGGGACCAAAACAAAAACACATTCTTATAACACAACCAAGTTTAAAAAAAAACAAAACAATTCTAACATTAACAATCTGCAGCCAGGTGGTGGTGCACACCTTTAATCCCAGCACTCGGGAGGCAGAGGCAGGAGGTTCTCTGTGAGTTCCAGGCCTGGTCTACCAAGCAAGTCCAGGACAGCCAAGGCTATACAGAGAAACCCTATATTGAAAAAACAAACAAATAAACAATCTACACATAATAAGAATAATTATGAGAACCATAAAGCTAGAACTTTACATCACATTTTTAAATGAGCTGCTTATACCTCAAACAATAGTCAAACAAAAGAACCTTAATTTTCTATTGAAAATTAAGAACTGACCAGAATTGACAACAGCCTATGATCTTTTAAAAATATGTGCTGGAGTGATGGCTCAGCAGTTGAGAGCACTGGCTGTTCTTCCAGAGGACCCAGGTTGGATTCCCAGCACCCATATGGCTGCTCATGAACATTTGGAATGCTTGCTGCAGGGCATCCGAAGCCTCTTCTAACTTACTTGGGCACCAGGCAAAAACTTTTTTTTTTTTTTTGGCAGGCAAAATATTTGTACACATAAAACAAAATAAATAACTTTTAAAATGCTGTTATAAAGAACTAAAATACGGGCTTTTCTGCCTGCCTGTATTGCAACTAAATGTCTGGTGTGTGTCTACATTCTGCCTTTACAGATACAAGTACCTGTTTGTATGTTACTCTGAGGGAGTGTCCTTTTTTCTTCTTCCTTCATTTTTTCTCCTAGTAGTGATGGCTGAAACTCTAGGAGCTATTTTGTAACTGGAGAAAAGGTTAATGTGGAAGGGTCCTCATCCCTAGATTGCTTTACTTCTAAACTGATTTTCCTTTCTCTTCCTTTCTTATTTAGTTAGTTTTTGTTTTGTTGAGACAGTCTTGCTATGTAACCATGTAGAGCAGGCTATCCTGGAACTCATATCCCACCCCACCAAACATAGTTCCTCAATGCAGCCCTGTAGTTCCACCTCAGAGATCCACCTGTTTCTGCCTCCGGGGTGCCAGGATAAAAGGTCCAGTGAGAACTCACATATATTTAAGAATGAAATTTGACTAAACAAAATGGAAAAACCAAAACCATTTTTATTTTTAAAAAATGTCTCTTTCATAAAAGAAGTTTACAGCGAGACATGGTGGCACACGCCTTTGATCCCAGCATTCTGGAGGAATTTGCAGGTGGGTCTCTGTCAGTTTGAGACCAGCTTGTCTACATAGCAAGTTGCAGGCCAATCAGGGAGACCCTGTCTCAAAACCCTGTCTCAAAAACCAAACAAAAACAAACAAACAAATAAGCGTTACTTGAGAAACAGCAGGGCCCTGTAATCCCAGCACTCAGGGAGGCAGAGGGAGGCAGATCTCTGTGAGTTTGAAGCCTGTCTGGTCTACAAAACAAGCCCAAGACAGCCAAGGAAAACCCTGTCTTGAAAAACAAAACAAAAAAAATAAATAAAAAGAAAAGAAAGAAACAGGCTGAGGTGGTCCATGCCTTCAACCCCAGCATTCCAGAGGCAGAGGGATCTCTGAGTTCAAGGCCAGCCTTGTCTACAGAGTGAGTTCCAGGACACCCAGGGCTTCACAGAAAACAAACAAACAACCCAACCAAACAAGCTACTTACTTCCTCAGCTAATGAATAAATGGGATTTTTTTTTTCAAGACAATTGATCAAATCAAAAGTAAATGATCATGAGGTTGGAAGTGTTAACATGTAGGGTTTCAAAGTGTCAATCATATCTACAGTCATCATTTAAGGAATTAATGTCAGCCAACGTTATCATCCAGAACGTATTTGCAAAGGTCAGAAGAGCAGTGTCTGTCCTCCTCTGTGCTGAGAAGCAGTGACATCAAAGGGCCATGTCACAAGCTGAAGTTTAGTTGGTGGATTTAAGGTAGTTTGGAGTTTTAGCCACTAAGTATGATCTCCTGACCCCTTGGGTTTACAACTTTCCACTCTCTGGGCTGCAGAGAACCCCTCCTCTTCTGAGTTAATCATTTCTTTGCCATTATCTGCCAAGAGTTCTTATCTCTTTTGCTGTCACTTTATAACAGGGTCCTCTTATCAACCGGCACAGGGTCATGTGACCAGTCAAAGCCTATTGAAAGCTTCCTTTCTTCTGATTAGAAACCATCATGAAACTGGAGACATGGTTTACAGCAGGTCACTAATGCTGGAAAAAGTACAGAGTCCAGGAGAACTCGGGCTTGCACCTTTCTGAATTCTGTTTTTTAACCCCCTTTTTCTTAACTTTCACTAAGGGAATAAGGGTTACTGTAGTCTGAGCTTTCCTTCCCAAGGTTACAAAATATGACAAGCTGCAATCTTTCTCACATTCAATGATTTCTGCTGTAAGCCAAAGGACTGCCAATAATTTCACTAAGAATGTCTGCTAGTTCGGATACTGGGGATTTTCAAGAATTTCTTAAGCATGGACTTACAGCTATTGGTAAGTAGGAAGCCACTCTCAACATCTGGCTGCTTCTACTGCTACTGCTGGATTTGTGTCTTAATGCACTTCTTTTCCTATGGTAATTATTAAAAGCAAACAATAAGCCCACACAGATATCACACATTTGTTTTTCTTGAAGTTCAAAGAAGCAAATGAATAGTTCACCACATGGATATCATTTATTGTATCCTGTGTTTGGGGATGTCATTGTATTAGATCAACTTGTCCAGAAAAACACAGTTTCTTTTTTTTTTTTTGAGACAGGGTTTCTCTGTGTAGCCTTGGCTGTCCTGGAACTTGCTCTGAAAACCAGGCTGGCCTCAAACTCTAAGACCATCTGCCTCCACCTACCTAGTGCTGGGCTTAAAGGTGTGGGCCACCACCACCCAATAGAAAATACAGTTCTTAATCGTCTATTTCAGCCTTAACAATTTCTGATCAATTTTAATCAACCATGGTAAGTGAAATTTTGAACAGTTTGAAACAAGCAAATTACACTGATCAAATACCTGACAGGGAGCTTTCCAGCACCAGACAGTACTGAACAGAGGGAGATGTCTCATTCCCTGGGAAATGGGAGTCATTCAAGAAAAACAAAGACGGGCTCTCATTGGCAGATTCGGGGTGGGATCTACTGTAAGCTGTGGTTTGCCTTTATGGACAGAAATAAGCACAGACCCCCCCCCCCCCAATGGAACCTAACGTTGGGGAACTCGTAGGCAAGCTCTCTACCACTGTGCTACACACCTAGCACCTTGGGTTTGTTGTTGTTCTTTGGGAATAGGGTGGACTAGGGTTTGTTTTTGTTTTTCTGCCAGGATCTTATTAGATAGCCTTGGTTGGCCAGAAACCTACCATGAGACAATTCTCCTGTCTCTCTCCACAATGTGGAACTGTAGGTGTGAGCCACCTTGCAGAACTTATTTTTTTAAAGCATAAACACACCACACACACACACCATTTGCAGAGTCTCAGATTTGGTTAATTTCACTGCAAAGATTACGTTCAGTTAATCCTAAAAGTTGAAGATAAGGGATGCTATCTATCTCCAGCAGGCTGTGACTTGCGTGCTGCTGGAGAGTGTGCCCACTTGGCTTCCCCAGGACCGAGCCAGGGTCGGCCCTTCTCCGAAGTCTTTGCAGTGATCGCCAGCCCTGGGTTGGAACAGGATAATCAGGACTCTGGCTTTGTCCCCTTCCTCGGGGGCAGCTCGCTGTCTCCATCTAAGGCAGTGATTGCTTGCTTGCTTGCTTTCTGTCTGTCTGTCTTTCTTTTTTATGGTCTAGCTACACCCTGAAGTATCAATTAAGGAAATGTTCACCTGAAAAAACGTTCTGTACTTACGAAAAAGAAAACACCGGGAAGCGAGTGCCGGAAAGAGAGCATGTGGCTCTTCAGAGGGCCGAGAGACAAGGCACCAGGGCTTTGTAAGCGTTGCGGCCACCGCTCGCTGTGCGCTTAGCGCGGAGGGTACGAGCTAGCCGGCGAGACGGCGCGTGCGCGAGGGAAGAGCGCCTGGGGCTCGCACCCGGGCAAGGCTACCCGGGATTTGACCTCGCAAGCTGCCCAGGGCAGGAAACGCGGGTTCCAGGACCACACACGCGGTGCCCGCGCGGGGTCCTTAGCCCACAGTGGTTGAATTAAAGATTGGAGGGCAGCAAGCGAGTGCAGACGGGAGCTGTTTCTCACCCTCTGCACTGCAGTGGTATCTCTAAGGCTGTGCAGGGACTGAGGCGCGAAGGAACCAGACTTGTGGTCAGACCTCCAAGGCGCTGCTGGGGCTTTATGCTCCCTACCCTCAACCCTACCAAAGGAGCTGGACCAGCTTACACCCCAAACCCCAGGCTTGCCCAGACCCTTCGAAGTGTGGAAAATTCCCGAAGGGAGGAAAAGGAGATAGGGTGGGGGAGGAGAGCTTTTTTCCTGCATCTTCACGACAGCCATCTAGGTATATTTCCCCTGGTTTTACAGCCTTCTAGGTGGCTTGGGGGCTGTTCCCATGGCCACATCTCAGCGATTGAAAAGCAGCTACAGGCATCCAGTTTCCCATCTATTTACCAAGGATCGCTCTGGGAGGCTTGGCAGGACCAGGAAGGCAGGCCGGTGAGGCATCTTGAGACCAGAAACTTGAAGAGGCCATTGCTGAAGGAGAGTTGACCTCCTTAATAAATCTTGTTGACTGCACAGGGCAAACAGGACAAGCCCACTGAGATGAATCCCCACCCCCATCCTACCTTCACACACCCCACGCGCGCAGCTGCAAAGCCAATACCTGGAAGGTTTTGAGATGGCAAGGTACAGGCAGCCTCCCAGACAGTCTAGCTGAGGTTTCCAACAGCAAGCCCACCTTAGTTGTTCTAAGTCTTTGAGACTTGAAACACAAAAATGGAAAGCAAGAAAAGATTCAAGGATAAACAAATCCAGGCTTGGTCATGCTTTGTTTCTGCTCTCTACCTTGCCCATTGGCTGAGGATATCTGAATTCAGTCTTAAACTCGAGTTGAGCTAGAGAAAGCCTCAGGAGGAGATTCTTAAAACAACAGCCACCTTTTCTCCATAACCCTAGCCTCCAGCCCAGGAGGACCAACTTCTCTGCCTGGCCCTCACCCTATTGGAAAGAAAACTCTGAGAGATTCATTTGGCTTCAAGGGAATTCAGAAGTTGGGAGACACTTTCCTTTGACGTTATGAGCAGCATCAGCTTGAGAGGCTGTGCCTGGGAAATCCAGATGATCTGAAATTCACCAGACAAACTGATCCATGATACTTTTTTTGGTTATGTTTTGATTGATAAGCAACGATACCTAATGTTTAAAGTGCAGATAACTTCAGCAGTCTGGGTAGCAGTTCTGTGTAGGAAGATGATGGATAAGGATGGTGTCAAGCCCCGCAAGATGGATAAGCTGGCTGGCACTGCCCCCGAAGGGTCTGTGCTCACTGCCTAGATGGCGATTCGCTCTCTATGTCAACTCCCTAAGGAAAGACAAGCTTTGGGGAAGTCAAGGGAAAGACAGCCAAAACAAAATGCTCATTTATCAACAGCATGGCGCGATTTTTCTCATTCACCTGTAAGTTTTACTTTGTAAAGCCCATTTTCTAACTAAATTGTAGAATCAGAAAGCTGGGTTGCTTTAGAAAAGCTCACTAATGTCAGGCAGGGTGAACTGTAAATAGAACCTCAGCTCTGCTCCCCCTCTCCCTTTCTTCCTTGTATTTGGGGATAATAACTTTTTCTTGTTGTCAAAACAGGGGTTCTCTGTGTAGCCTTGGCCATCCTGGAACTCACTTTGTAGACCAGGCTGGCCTTGAACCCACAGAGATCCACCTGCCTCTGCCTCCCAGAGTGCTGGGGTTACAGGTAGGCACCACTGTGTCCAGCTCTCGGATTATAACTTAAAGTCGAATAGGCTTTCCCCAAAGATGCTTGTAATTGGCTCTTTATATTCCTTTGCATTCTGTAACAGAAACCAGATTTGGATCCCTATAGAATTCAAAAGGGTGAAATGAAGACGAGATTGGCAATAATGTCTAGGGAGGTAAAGGTGGAGGTAAGGGAGAAGAGAAGAAACTGTTGGTGGTCCAGGCCTAGGGTTATTGTATGGTGTACTGTGGCAATGCACTGGGCTGCTGTGATGCAAAAGGAGCCAAGCACGGTCATAGCACCCACAGTGGAGTAAGCATGGGAAGGTGGGGATGCCACGTGGGTGACTGGGTTAAGAAAAAGGGATCCATGTTGTTGGCCTGTGGAGGGAGTCGGTAGGGAAAGCACCAGTTAAGCCATTTTGTTTTTAAACAACTTTGACAAATCCAGTTGTCCTTCCTGTGGAGAGAAATGCTTGTCAGTGTAAGAGCTGGATTTCTTGCTCAGGATCTAAACAGTGTTCTTTATTCCCTCCCAGCTTAAGATCATCTCCACAAAGGAACTTTTTAAGATCACACAGAACCCTCTATCAGTTTTTAAACCTTTCAGGTTCTAGACAAGAAACTCTGGGAAAGACATTGATTTTTTATTGTTGTTGTTGTTTTGTTTTTTTAAGACAGGGTTTCTCTCTGTAGACCTGGCTGTTCTGGACTGGATTTGTAGACCAGTCTGCCCTGAAAGTCAGAGATCTGCCTGCCTCTGCCTCCCCCCCCCCCCCCCCCCGTGCTGGGATCAGAGGTGTGCGCCACCACGCCCAGCTGGTATTACTGATTTTGTCTCCAGTCTTGTTTGTTCTTTCTAGACCTATCTCTCTCTGGGTTTTGAGATAAGTTCTCAGTTTGTAGTGAACACCAGCCTCAAACTTGAGGCAATCCTTATTCTTTAGCCTCCTAATACTGGGATTACTGGTTCGTCACACCTGGCCCGTATCATCCCCAATATCTGGTCCCTACTACCCCAACACCTGGCCCCAGTCCTTTTTCCATGCTGGGTATTGCACATGACGGAAATGTCATGTGTTACCTAAGCTGCACCCTCAAGTCTATCCCATCCTCTCTTGGTTACAAAAATTGCTGTTTGGGTAGAGGACACATTGATGCCCTTTGAATTGTGCAGCCTTTAAATTTTTTATTTATATATGAGTTTTTGCCTCTATGTGTGTCCCTGGTGCCAAAAGAGGGAGTAGATCCTTGGGAGTAGAGTTAGTTACAAGCGGTTTTGAGTTTCCGTGTGGGTGCTGGGAATCAAACCTGGGTATTCTGGAAGAGCAGCAGGTGTTCCTATCTGCTGGGCTGTCTCTCCAGCCCCCTGAACTGTGATGCCTTTGTAAACATCCCACCTCTAAAACTATCCTTCTCTGGTTGGGTGCCTCCTCTAAGCCATAAGCCTAGGTTTTCCACATTGCCTTTTCATAGACAAAAAAAGGGCTCAAATTGCTTCACAGGTGTGTCTCCCTGCCTAGCCTATGAGCCAATTGCAGCTTCACCTGAAGAGTCAGGTAGTCTCAAAGTAGGGTCTCTTCTGAGAAAGGTTCTTTCTCAGATCATAGCAGCAAAATCTAAAAACCCACATAAGAGGTCTCTTCCTAGCTCAAGAACCCCCCCCCCCCCACTCAAGTCGGATACAGATGAATGGAAGCTTAGCACCGCGTCCTAAAGGGCAGTTTCCAGAGCAGCTTGAGGCAGGGTGAGTTTCTGAGGAGAGAAGTGGAGTTTGTTTCAGCAAGGGCCTCTTTGGCCGGCTGGCTCCCGCGCTGTCCTCCAACACCAAGTGGTGCTTGGTCTGCTCCACTGAGCCCAGGTCATTTTCCCGGCCTGAAGCTCTGAAGATTAGATCTTCTTCGAAGGGCCAGGGCGTCCAGGGCTGGGTGCCTTTGGCCTCTGGGTTGAAGGAAGTTCCCGGTGCTGTCATTTTAAGCATAAAGAGCCTTAAATTCCCCAAACTCCAAGGATCCCTCCTTTCTTTCAGAACGAGGTGGGGAGGGCGTCTGGGGCGGAGATGAGGAAGTAGGGATTACCCTGGGTGGGGTATTTATTAGGACACTCCTTAAGGCGATTGTTAATAGCGAGCTGGCCAAAAGTCCGGGACTGGCCGCCTGCCCCCACCTCCCAAAAGCGTGCTTATTTGACACAGGCAACACAAAAGGAGTTTTAAACATGTTTTTTAAACAAAAGAAGAATCCGTACAAGTTTGTGTTGTGTTTTGCAAAGCTTCATCTGTAAGATGCGCCTAGGTTTTGCGTTCAGCTGAGCTGAAACCCGACTCAGTTCTTTTTAAAATAAAGCGCTGCGGGTGAGGGCGGAGAGCCTGCGGCCGAGGGTCCGGAGCTCAGCCCCCGAGCCCGGCAGACAGAGTGCAGCATTCGGTCAACTGATTTCTGCAGTTTCTGGTGGGCTTCTCAAGTGGGAGAAGCAGGAAAAACAAGGAAGTTCGAGCTTCAGGAGCTGATAAATTCGCTTCTCTTTTTCTTCGGACGTCGCGGTCAGGTGGAGAAGACATAAAAAATAAATAAATAATCTAGGATTCTTCCCGGGCCTGAGAAGTAGATGGTACCCAGGACCAGAAAGGTAACTTTCCTTGTTTCTTTTTTAAACGCCGCTAATGGAAGGAAGAAGAAGGAAAAAGGTGGGAACGGAGGAGGAAGCGTTGGACTTTTGTTTACCAGGATAGTTTTGTAAGTTCGCTGCTAAGTTGGGCGGGTCTCTAAGCTTCCTCTTCCCAGGTGCGCCGGCAAGCTTCTTTCGCTCGGGAAACGAATCGGTCCTGAAAATCTTGACTGGTTTTTTTTCAGCTGCTGCCTGGAGTGGGTTACAGGCACAGGGCGGACCGGTCCTTCTTAGGTCGGGTCAAGGGCAGGCGTGATCTCCGCGCGCGCTCCGCCGAGCTGCGTGCAGCCTCGGGAAGGGAGAACCCGCGGTTGCATCCTCAAGGGTGGGGAGTGCGAGACCTCCTCAGCTCCAGCCAGCTGGGTGAACGGGCCGCGCACGGCCCCGGAACGCCGAGGCTGGATAAAATATGCCAGGCCTGCGCTTCGCGGGCTCATCAAGGCTGCGGGAGCCTCCCCGAGCTATCATCCTTTGTAATTGCAACCGTCAATCAACACTTGAAGACAAAGTCAAAGCCGGGAAGGGCGAGCCCGGGAGACTACCCTAGCTGGAAAGGAGGAGGCGCGGGGGAGGGGTGAGGAGGGAGAAGTTTGCTAGAAGTTGGCTGGCGAGTGCCAGAGAAATTTGGAATGCTCACGGTAGCTAAGGGGAACTTGTTTTAAAATCTCCGCCAGAGGTAAGACAGGGGTGAATTCCTGCTTGTGCTTCATAAAGAGGCAGAGCGGCACTTGATAAAAGATCGTTCGCGCGGAGGCTGGACTGTGCGTCCCAACTAGTAGTTGATGCATTCTGGGGTCCAACTGACCTTTGCTGGCTTTGACGTTTAGATCACAGGTCTTGTGGCACCCCTCCCACCCCAACTTTCTCATCTCCCCCAGCCATTTAGTCTCTCAAGCCTCAGGTGAGGCCAAAGGAACCTAGAACCATTCAAGGTTGTGGAAAGTGGACACCCTGAGCTCCGCCTCCTTCTCGCACAACTCTGGGTAGAGAACATTATAGGAGACACCTCGATGCAAACAAGGTCACAGAACAAACTGGTCCCTTGCTTCAGTGAGGTCCTCTACCCAACGGAATTAGAGGGTGAATGGCCACGGGTGGGCGTTGGGTAGCCTAGAGGGCACTGGAAGGGTACGCCCTGAAGGCTCAGAATGAGCTTGGAAGCTTGCTTCCCTCAACCCTCCCTCACGTCTGCACCGGGATCCAAGATTCACCACTCCCTGAAACTAGAGGAACAACTCCCCAGGAAAGCGTGAGTGCCCTTTCCAACAAAACCCAGCTCCCGTAGATTTCCCGCCCTGAAAACCGCCTGGGTGTTTTCAAGACCCTGGAAATCTGAAGTAAGGCTGATTCTAGGAATCATGTTCCACCCTGGAGGTGGACGACAGAGTTCTCTTAGTTCTAGGAAAAGCCTGCTGAGAATCGGTGTGTGTGTGTGTGTGTGTGTGTGTGTGTGTGTGTGTGTCTGTGTCTGTCTGTCTGTCTCAAGGTCTCATTATATAGTACTGGCTGACTGTACTAACTACAGAGACCATATACAAACTGTGCTAGAGTCTGAACACATAGCCGTTCTCTGTCTCTGCCTCCCCAGTGTTGAGGCTAAAGGTGGAAGGCTTGGCAAGGAGACAGTTTCTCTGCTGATCAGCTCTCTATCCTTTGGGACCCTTTCAGTTGGCTGCTAGACAGAGGCTCTGTCTAAGACTAGATCCTTAGAGCCAGGCTGGATTCTTTCAAACCTTGTCCTAAACACCTACCTAGTCCCCGTCTCCCCAACCCTCCTCCTTTGTGCAGCTTTTCTTAGAAAGTCTGCCTGTGGAAGCCCTGCTTGACCTTTGGCATCCATCACTCTGGTCTTTGGAAGATGAGCTGGGTCGCAGATTGGGCTGGACTTGACCTAAGGAAGCCCTTTCTGGCCAGAAGCTGGTGCTGCAGAGCAGGACCGCGAAGGTCAGCTCACTGGGACAGCATCAGCCTCTGGTTCTGGCCAGGTTTCTTGCCAGTAAGTCACAAAGCCTTTGAACTCTGGGAGCTACTTCTCGCCCTACAAAGATGCAGACCAAAAGGCTGGAGTCCTGCATCCTTTCTTGGCTGGTGGGTTAGGAAGAAGATGAACAAAAGCTCTTAGAATTGTAGTGAGTGGGGGCTGTTCTTAGAGCTTTGAAATGAACTGATTGCTCAAGTTTGCCTGAACTCCTAAGTAAAGCAGGCAGTGAGTCATGATTTGAGCCTGCAGTCTTTGCTCCCTTTCTGAGCTATGTAAGAAATGTATTTGTAATTCAAAGTGATGTCTTAAATGACCCGCAATACTGAAAATGTATTGACATTGTTACTTGATACTAGCGTGAAAACTTGAGCCTAATGGTCACTAATATAGGCAAATTCAGCCCACTCCCCCATACAAACTAATTGGCAGGCCCCTCAGTTCCTGTGGCCAGAAGGGACTTACTTGCATAGGCCACTTTAGTTTTCTAAGAACCCCGAAGATGCTGTGAAAACTGGAAATTAAATAACTTAGATTCTGGGTATATAGGTTTTTTTAAGCAAGAAGATGAATCAGTGTAGATAAAGTCAGTGTATTTGGTTTGCTAGCCATCAGGGGCTAGCCCAGTTCACATAGTGTGAGTAATGATTTGGAGTAAATTTATATTCATTAAATACTAGACGGGGCAGTTTATGTGATCACTATGCCATTTAAATAGAATAAATTCAGATCTTTTGAGATTCAAATCCACCCCCTTGTGGGTGGACTCCAATAATTGCCCAGTTGTACAGCCGACTCTGGGTATGAAGCTTTTTGCATGCATTCAGGGGGCTGGGAAGGATGTTTTTCATCTTGTTGGGGTGAGGTCTGAAAACTTTGAAGATGTAGCCTGGCTAGTGGCCTAAGAGCTTGCATAACAGATGGTTCTTTAAAACTTAAAAAAAAAAAAAAAAAAATCTGAGCCCTGGGGGCCTCATGGATCCACCCAGCCAAAGGGATTCTAGAATGTTAAAGAAACAGGGGCTGATCTTGCTTGGATTCAAGTGTTCTCCAAAAGCGGGGAGCTGAGGAGCAGAGAGGGAAAGCAGGAGGGGCTGTCATTTACTCAAATCCCATGCAAGGGAGAGAAACCTCGGCGACTTGACTTAAGTTGTCCCCAAAGTGAGCCTTGGGTCTCGGGTTCTTTAGGGGGCAGCCACTCACGCTGTGCTTCTCTGATGTCTGCGTGCATGGAGGGCCTTGGCAGCGGGACCAGCCGTCCATTCTTCGTGAATTCAACATCCTTTTTCTCTTCTAGGTGTTTTCCAGGGGTCACTTAACTCCACTCAGGTCTCCTCCTCCCCACACTCACGCTAGGAGCACGTACACCCACACTCTCCAGCCCTTCTCCTTGCCTCCTCTCAGCTCTTTGAAATGGCCTCTCAGCCCTCAGATCCTTGGTGGCTTCGCTCTGACACAGGTCGCTTCTCAATAGCTGCAAAATCTAGTAGCATTTACAGTTTCCACTCACCCCTCCCGCCCCAGGCCCGGGCTGGGTGGGGTAGATTAAGGCGGGGTGAAGAGGTTGGGGCAGGCACAGAGGTCAGAGCTTCCTCATTGGCTAATGGCTAGTGTCCGACTTGAGTCCAGAACCTGCGTTCCCATTCACAGTCTTCACCTCTTGCTCCCCCTCACCTCAGCCCCGCGTTCCCCCTTACCTCCCCTCTCCAGCTGGTCTTCCCTCTCCTCCCGGCACTGTCACCCTCGGGGCTGGAAAGGATTGCTCTCCACCCGAGAGAAGTGGGAGGTTGGAACTTCAGAACTCCACACTTGTGATAGTAGGAGGGAAGGAGCTGAAGAAGAGATAGGGGGGAAGGGGCGGAGAGGAGATGAGAGGACAGTAAAGGAGGGGGAGAGAAGTGAGGAGAGAGAGAAAGAGAGAGAGAGAGAGAGAGACCCCTGCCGATCCGGAGCCGGAGGGCGGGTGCGGGGAGGGGAAGGAGCCCGGGAGCCGCTCGGCCGCTGCAGCAGTGGCAGCTGGCGGCCGCCTCTGCTGGCCTCCGGAGCGCGGCGCGCACAGCTCGCTGTCCGGGGCAGCGGCGCGCTGGCTGCCGCCGCCTCCGCCCTCGCGGAGCGGAACCCAGGCAGCAGGACGCCGTTTTCTTAGCCTGGCTTGGTAGCCCGGCTCTCCAGCTCTGAAGCTGCCTGGGCGGACCGGGCGCTGAGGTCCTGCCCGGCAGCTCCAGCGAGCGGGTGGGCGAGCGGGCACGCTGATCACCCCTTCTCTCTTTCCGCCGGAGTTGAATCTGTGCTGCCCGTGTCCAGGTGCTGGGCTTCCGGACCGACACCGACCCCCCATTCCCGCCCGCAGCCGCCTTGTCATGCTGCCCAAAGTGGAGACGGAAGCCCCGGGACTGGCCCGATCGCATGGGGAACAGGGGCAGATGCCGGGAAACATGCAAGGTAAGGCGGTGCGCTGCGGCGGCGCCCCGGCTCCCGGCTTCTACGCCAGGCTAGCCTTGCGGGCTTCAGCCTCCTTCGGTGCGGACACAGGAGCAGCCCGCGACAGGCTGCCGAGCCGTGCGCGGGTCTTGGCCTCCTCCCTTGGCGTAAGCATAAAAGTTAATGGCACTTGAACTAGGCGGACGGTGCTTTCTCATCAATGTCTAATTGGACGCTTCTAATTAAATAGAGCGACTTGGAGCTCAGAGCCAACTAGAGCTGGGGCAGCCTGAGACGAAGGGCACCGCGGAATAATCTTTCTGAGGAGTGGAATTACTCTCTGGTCACCCGGTTCTAGGTTGTTCGAACTGTCTCGCACTTTAATGCTCCCGTGTGGAGGGAAGAGACTGACTAGGAAAGCCAAGTGTAGACAAGAGAATGTCAGAGGAAGGCGATTGGCGTTGTTAGCGGTGTTAGAATCCTATGAGCACCTAAAAAAAATGCCTAGCCGGACCGGCAGCCTTTAGGGAGACTCCAAAACCGCTGGCATAACTTAAAAGAACCAATTACTCCAACTCTGTTCCTAGCCAGGAAAGTGCCCAATGAGGGGTCAAGGTGCTCACGGGTAGCCCATTGCTCTTTCGGGTCTCAGTATGGATATCCCATTTGGGTCCCTGTTCTTGACTGATAACATCAGAAAAAGAAAAAGCCCCATCTGCTTCGTTTTCCTCGCTCTAAACTCTTCAGAACTTTATCTCAACTACGGACCAGGGTGGGAACAATGCTAGGAAAAGTTCTTCCATCTTCGCCCCTGCGAGAGCTCAGGATGTGCGGTGCAGCCGGCTTGTGATCCCCGAGGCTTCCTGCTGGCCTTTTGCGAGAACTTGAAAGGGTCAGACAAGTGTGGAGAGCTGAGCTCTAGCACTTTGCGGCGCCCGGTGCGCTCTGGCCAGGAAGACCTGAGGTCGCCCGGGGAAAGGGGGCGCAGGCCTGCGGGTGGGCTCGGATATCCGGGGTGATCTTGGGGTCCCTCCGAGTTCTCTGGTAGGGCTGTAGAAGTTCCCGGGCGAAGTCTTCACATTAAGTGTGTGTGTGTGTGTGTGTGTGTGTGTGTGTGTGTGTGTGTTTGTGTGTGCTGAGGAAGCCCCGTTGGCCCTAAGAGGGGCACCTGGGATTCCTGAGAAGTCCCCGCCTGCTTCCTGCGCTCCGGCCTCCAGCTCCGCTGTTTCCTCCTGGCAGGAGGACGGGTATTTGCTACTTCCTGCTCCCTATAGACATTTGGGGTGTCCGAACCCGGGAAAAGCTTCCAGTGGTTGGAAACACGGCTTAGTGAGGACTGGAGAGAGAATAACCTGGTTTCTTTGTAAATCTGAAAGGGTTCTTCTTGGCCCCCTGCCTCCAAGCCAACACGTAATCATCAGCTCGCCTTTGTGTTAGGGGGCTAGCAGATCCATGGGTTCGAAATCAGCATAGGAAAGCCTGGGGCGGCTTTGGTGGTTCGCCACCTGGGCTGTGAGCGCCACCCGAAAGGTCCCTCACGAGGGATACATTCATACTATGAGGGGTGCCGGAACCCAGAGGAAATTCGTTACTGAAGTCCCTGGCAGCGGCAACGTGGAGCATTCAGCTTTAGAGAAGTTGTCTGAGGTCCTAGCTTTCCAAGACACGCTTGTTCTCTAGCCTTTTCCAGGCACAAGGGGATTTCTTCTCTGGTGGATTTGTTCCTCCGAAGTCTTAACTCAGAGGCCCATGGGTAACCAAAAAAAAAAAAAAAAAAAAAAAAAAGCCCCCGTTCCCCTAAAGGGCCCCCCCCCCCCCCCCCCCCCCCCGCCCAGACACTGGGTTTTGCCGGAGGATGGGCCTCCGTTTCTTCCATGTGGCGTCTCTGAGATGGGCACGGAGAGTGTAGGTGGCTGCCAGTCCCATGGTACTATTAAAAGTGAACTTAGAGGATACTTTGTTGGGAGACAGAGAAGAACACACGAGTATGAAAGGACAGTCCCCGCTCAGCTCAGAAACATACCTGGAGACAGAAGTTTTCAGAGCTCCACAAACAAGCTTCCCCAACCCAAAGCTTTCCCGAAACCTCCGGAACTAATTCCCTAGAGTACCGCAGCCTCTGTAAGAGTCGCTGGAGAGAGGCGCGCTCAGCATCCCTTTTTCTAAGTTCCCGAGCCCGGGGAATGCCTTTGCTGGCTCCTCTTCCCAAGATCTTTGCAGCAAACTGTTGCTCACTCTCTGGAGCTGCTTAAGCTGTTACAGCCCATGGCTCTGTGTCTGGGAGCAGAAACTCCATCGAGACTCAGGACACGAACTTCATTTGAAATTAATAAGACTATCACCGGCTGATAAAGAAGCGCAACGCTTTGGCTGCGGGGTAGGGGCTATTTCTCCATTTCCCTTTTAGCAAACATCTGAAGAAATCTCTGCCAGGCTGTGGGTACCCCTCCCCCGCCCCACCCCTTGCAATGCCACTGATTAACTTAAAGCAAACTCTCTGTGGAGTTTGTGCGCCTTTGGGTAGCAGAGGGTTGAGCAAGGGCCTCGAGCTGAGTGGACGGAGGGTTCCAAGAGGGTACAGGGAGCCCCGGCAGCGGCCGCGGTGCAGACCTGCCCCTAGCCTGGGCGCTGCTCGCCCCTGCTCTGCGCGGCTTGGGAGTAGGGGTGGGGGCTCGGCCGAAGGGGGTTTTCAGCTTCATCCGATAGTCTTGGATAGATAGACTTCATCTTGGAGTCTTCTGGCCACTGACTTACACGTGCGCATTTTATCTTTTTGGCTGCAAAGACTGGTGCTTTTGCGGGTTAGTGTCCCTAGTCACAGCGGTCCCTGTGTGAGCCAGGACACCGTGGTCTGATTCCGAGGCGATCCCGGAGCTGCTTATACTTCGCAGTGCTTATCGGAAGCTTGTGAAGTTCCTTACAAAGCCCTAGAACTTGGTTAAGCTCCCGTGCATTTCTTTTCCTCTCTGTTTCTGTTCCCCCTTCCGGGTGTCCTCTCCTCTTCCTTGTTTTTATTTTCACAGGACATTCGCAAACGTGAGGAGATGAAAGTGGCCAGAACAGGACTACCGTCAATGCGGAACTGAATGTTTTGATTACTCTAACAGACTTGAACCCTGGGAGCCATAGGCTGTTAGAGCTGCTTCTAAGAAGCAGGTTTCTGCGGCTTCCGTGCTCCCAAGTAGCATGTGCGCATTAGCGTTGCTAGCCTAGCAAAGTGGCGTGGACTTAGGAAGCCAGCCACGTCAGTCATGGACAGCCTGCCTGTCCCACTAGCCAAAGGTGACATTTTGGAACATTAGAGGCTTAAGAAGGGATTTCAGGTTGTTACTTTTATATGGTTCATGTTTCCATTCTGATCTATTGGCTTTTGTTCATCAGTGGTCAGTTTAAAATGTTAACCAAAAAGTTAGGATTATTTTTAAATTAAAAAATAATGAAGCATATGTTTACTGATGCCCAAAGATGGTTTCCTTTCCTTGTGTAAAAGCAGCTCTCTTTGAAACCAGTTGGTCTACATAATTTTACATTTGACCTGATATTTGGCCATCAACCACCAAAAAATAAAAAAGGTACTTTTTCTTGCAGCATTAAGATCTATATTGAGAATTAATAGGGCACCTGTGCATGTTTCTCTTTTTGTTTCAGTGTCTCAATTTAAAATGGTGAATTACTCCTATGAT
The DNA here is from genome assembly GCF_907164565.1 of Psammomys obesus. NCBI lineage: Eukaryota > Metazoa > Chordata > Mammalia > Rodentia > Muridae > Psammomys > Psammomys obesus. The sequence goes on along the minus strand of NW_026596443.1, from coordinate 5,096,398 downwards.
GAAGATCTTGAAGAACTATGTCCTGTGTGTGGCGATAAAGTATCTGGATATCACTATGGTCTCCTCACCTGTGAAAGTTGCAAGGTTTGCTTTTTCAGTGTTCCCTAAAAGAATGTTCTGACCAAAGCCAGACCGTTGAATTATCCTTCAGAGCTAAATTTAAGCTTTTTGCTGTTCTCTCTTTTCAGCTGAAAAATGAGGGGGAAAGGTGTTATAGAGTAGAACTTAAAATATGTCTAATTTAGTTCCCAGGCAATGATAACTATGTCCTTTAGGAAGCGTTAGTCTTGTGGCTTTAAAATAGTTGATTGTGGTGCAGTGAGGTATCTATCTATAGGCACTTCATTGCTAACAGTCCGAAATATTGATTTTGCTTGATTTCTATATATTTGAAGCATCCTTCTTGAAAGGAAACATGACAAAGTATATCCTAAGTATATCTTAACGTGAGAATAATCTAGGCTGCAAGTTGGACCTTTTCTTTCTTTCTTTCTTTCTTTCTTTCTTTCTTTCTTTCTTTCTTTCTTTCATTTAGAAGACATGAAGGTCTGAATTCCCAACTGTATGATTTCATCCTGATGCATTCCAAAAATAATTTAAAGATTTTTTTTGTTTTGTTTTGGAATTTATATCAAGGTACCAAGAAACCAGATATTAGTTTCTAATTTAACAATTTTCATAAGTATATCATATGACTTATTTAAATGCAGGGAATTTGAGTATGTTCAATGTCTTTTATTGTTACTAATCTTGCCAAGACCATAAGGATTTGTGTCAGTTGTTTTTTTAGTAATCCCCATAAATTCAATTTTCTCTATTTTTCTCCCCAACATATTCTTTAAAGTAGAAAACTCAGTGCATTTATTTGAACCATTGCTGGGAAACCTCCCTTTCTTTTCCACAACAAAATAAGATGGTTTCTGCTTGTGGTCAGGCAGATAAGCAAGAGTGCTCATGCAGTAGAGAGTAGAGGTGTTACTCACTCGAAAGCCACACACTATTTCTGATCAGTCCCCTGGAGTGTAAGCAGGCACAAGCTTTGCTACAATTCAGCTACATGGCTAGTACACATGCCCGTGTGTGTGTGTGTGTGTGTGTGTGTGTGTGTGTGTGTGTGTGTGTGTCTTTTCCATTAGTTGGACTTTTAAAACACAGTTCCCACCCTTGAATGGGTTCCAATGGCATTAGGAGCATTTCCCCATTTTGCTCTTGAAGTCCTTTTCCTTTTAACTGTCTGAGTGTTGACATTTGTAAAAGATCTGAGGTATTTTGCTATTCAGTTCGAACACTGGCATTTGTTTTACAATGGTTGGTGATTGGAATTGCATGAGACTACCTAAAAACAATGCAGGGTCCTAAAAGTTACCTCGGCATGAATGTTAGTAGGAAACCAGATTTTTTAAAAAAAATCATTGGTCAATATAGAGTTGGTTTTTTTTTTTTTTTTTTTTTTTTTTTTTTTTTTTTTTTTTTTTTTTTTTTTTTTTGTTTTTTTTTTTTTTGTTTTTTTTTTTTCCTGATTGTTGGAATGAAATGGTACAAAATTGATGTAATTCTCCAGGAATATAACTCTGAGGCCAGAAAAATCTTCACTGAGGCCTGGCACTGCTGTGGAGGTTTGGTCTTGCCGAAATGTAAAATGAACCACAGGACCACATAAGGGCTCCATGGCACAATGAAAGGACTTGTTGGTGATTTCCTTAGAGTAAAACAATAGAAGAAAGTGGCCTAGACTCATGTCTCACGATTTTCTCTGTCTTGTAGGGTTTTTTTAAGCGAACAGTCCAAAACAATAAAAGGTACACATGTATAGAAAACCAGAACTGCCAAATTGACAAAACACAGAGAAAACGATGTCCCTACTGTCGATTCCAGAAATGTCTAAGTGTTGGAATGAAGCTAGAAGGTAAGAGACTGTCAGTTAAGGCCCCTGGGACCTGGAGTTTAAAAAACACTTGTGAATGTAGTCTAAGAACATTCTTTTTCTAGGCTCTCAACATTACTGACAATGATGGAAAATATTTTTTAACGTTTTTTTCTATAGAATAGCCTGTAGTAAATAGATAGTAACATCTACTGGGGAAGAAAAAAGTGAGAAAATTGTCCCTCTCCCATTTTTTTAGTTTGAAGTTGATACTTTTAATATTGAAAAGATAGCAAGACTAAAGCAACTCTACTGAGATCAAATAAAATCAATTTGTAAAAGTATGAAAAATAAAATGAAATAACCCTTAATTTTTTAAATCAAGATGCCCTAGATTTTTTTTTTAATTGGTGTACTTGCCATAGTTCTTTTTACATGTTCATTTTATGGTTCTTGAGAAAAGTTAGTTTTTCATTGTGAAAAGGATTTTTTTATACAGAATTTCAGTTGTTAATGGCATAAAAGTATACTCTTTTTTTTTTTCTTAAAGAGAAAAGTAATGGCTGAATATATAAAATTCAACAACTGGGAAGCAGAAAGCATGCAAAGCAGTGGACTCAAACCAGTAGCAATGGTTTGAGCCTGAGAGAATGGTCCTTCAAAAGTCACACTGAGGTGCTGGAAGAGTGTTATGGGTTCAGCTTGGCAGCTAGTGGAGTTAATGTGTGACTGCTGTAAATAATTTGTGCTTCATCACTGTTATGGCGTGCTGCTATTTTCCAGCCTTTGACCTTCCGGCCTTCCCACAGATTAAACAGACTGTAATATGGCAGGGTACCCAGCACCTCGCTGGAGTGCGCTTCATTTGATCAAGGAAACACCAGCTACTTTTTATGTGGAGGTTTTCTGTTATATGGAACTTAGGAGAATTGTGTGTGTGTGGGGGAAATGTAAAGAATTGTGCTCTTTGAATAAAACTGCCAAATTGCTAGCAAGTTTGTTCAAATAGAGGTGGCTGCTTTGGTTAGCATAAGGACTGCTTCCTGGAGGAGATTGAGAAGGAAAGTAACTGATGTTTATTTTATCATTGATCCCTTTGGTTGTTATAGTGGCAGATGCGAACTACGAGGCCAGATCAGAAGACAGAATGCTGACACTTAAATGATGCGATTCCATTTGATACCACTTAGTCTTTAGATGAAAGAAAAGAGCTTGTACACTTTTAACTTAAATATTATGCTGTGCTAATTGTGTAACTTGCTTATCACTATACTCATACTTAAACAATGGTCATGGGACAATAAAATACTTGATAAAATTATCTAAATTAAAAACTTTTATGATCCAGTGTGAAATTCTGGATACTTAGAATTCACAATAAGATTTTAATGTGAATACTAATCCTAAGATTAAAAAGCTCAAAACTTACTTTTCCTTCAGCAAGTTCAATGTGTCTCAGGCAGCCAGAGGCTGACCATTGGCCACTGTGGGTGGACGGGGAGAGCATTGCTGACCAACTCCTCAGGCATGGCCCCTGTTCCACACCACTGGCGTACAGAAGAGCCTCTGGACAACTTTGGAAAGGACTTTAATTATGTCCAATTAAAACTTCCATCCAATCCCACTTAAATTCAAAGCCAACCTGGCTTTCCAAGGTGTATTCATGAAGTCTAGGTGACAGGGGCTTTTCATGAAGAGCTCAGACCTGTGACAAAGTAGCCTGGGAGAACTAGGAATGAGGAAGATGGTAGGAGAAAAAGGGTTTAATCCAGGAGTGAGTTGATCCTCTCTTTCTTTAAAAATAAAGAGAAAGGAAGCAAGGAAGAAAAAAAATTTTGCAGGCACATACATGTACATACACAGCAGGTATACAGTTTTGCTTTCCATGAGAAATCATGACATGGCTTATATGCTGGAAACTGGCACACCCAGAAAGAATAATCCTACCCTCCCCACTATTAAATATCTGTTGTGAAACTTTTTTTGAGACTGGGTTTCTTTGAAGCTCTGGCTGTCCTGGACTCACTTTGTAGACCAGGCTGGCTGAACTCCCAGAGATCTACCTACCTCTGCCTCCCCGAGTGAAGGGAGTATAGTCTCATAGGAGTGGGCCACTATGCCTGGCTAAAACTTCTTTATTCCACAAAACCCAGTTGAAGGAAAGAATTCATGAAGAAGACTTTTTTTCCCCTGGAGTATCTGTGGACTATCATAGGAAACATACACACACACAGCTATGCACACACACACTGCATCAGTTATCAACATTTTCAAATGCTAATGACTTTCTTCTTATGTACCCTTCCTTTCTCCTCTACCAACAGCGGTAAGAGCTGACCGCATGCGAGGAGGCAGAAATAAGTTTGGGCCAATGTACAAGAGGGACAGGGCCCTAAAGCAACAGAAGAAAGCCCTCATTCGAGCCAACGGACTTAAGCTGGAAGCCATGTCCCAGGTGATCCAAGCAATGCCCTCTGACCTGAACATCTCCTCTGCAATTCAGAACATTCATTCCGCCTCCAAAGGCCTACCTCTGAACCATGCTGCCTTGCCTCCCACAGACTATGACAGAAGTCCCTTTGTCACATCTCCTATTAGCATGACAATGCCACCTCATGGCGGCCTGCAAGGTTACCAACCATATGGTCACTTTCCTAGTCGGGCCATCAAGTCTGAGTACCCAGACCCCTACACCAGCTCACCTGAGTCAATGATGGGCTACCCCTACATGGATGGTTACCAGACAAGCTCCCCAGCAAGCATCCCACACCTGATACTGGAACTTTTGAAGTGTGAACCAGATGAGCCTCAAGTCCAAGCCAAAATCATGGCTTACTTACAGCAAGAGCAGGCTAACCGAAGGCAGGAAAAGCTGAGCACATTTGGGCTTATGTGCAAAATGGCGGACCAGACCCTCTTCTCCATTGTCGAATGGGCCAGGAGTAGTATTTTCTTCAGAGAACTTAAGGTATGCCATATCTTGAGCAGCCCTCCTCACAAGTAAGATCTGACTAGGTTTCTGGCTGTTAATTTATGTTCGTGGTGTTGAGAAGAGGTTTTCCTTTTGTTCTATGATTTAAAGTCAGGAGCGGTGCTTGACCATTCCTTCAGGGCTGTTATAGCTTGAGTTGGTGGGGCTTTCACTCTGTGAAACTCCAAATGGGGAGATGATGTTTAACATGACATTAAGTATTGTTTTGTTTCCATATAGCAGAATGCCTTCATCCTTTTTAACTCAAAAAAAAAAAGCAACATCAAACAGTACTAAGCTAGTTTTTTTAATTGAACAAGTCACAAACTATATTATATTCATGTCATCTTGAAGGTTTCTTTTCAAGGGTGGGGGGGAAGCCAATATTTAACTGTTCAGCTCCTAGAAAGTGCAAACAAACAAACAAAACAAACAAACAAACCCACTGCCTCAAGTTGGCACTTACTATCTGCTTGCCCTGACAATAGAGTGGTAGACCATCATTTTCTGATCCGATTCCAATAGGATGCTGACTGCTATCACATGGGGAATGGGCCAATAGGGAGTGCTTGTCTATTGGGTTTCCCTCATGTCTGTGGTTTAAGTAAATGGTTTGGTACATTGTAAACACAGCACTTGTTTGCATAAGGATCTATGTTTAACTACATAATTATTTTATTTCCTGAAACTTAAGACTGAATTAACACAGGAAAGTTATTTAGGAGTTTAGAATCTGAGCGAAAACCAAGCCACATTTGGTAACCAGTCATTCCATTCCTGATTTCAGCAAATCCTGGATTTGATTTCTAAGTCTATTTCACTATAAAGTCAACGTTGCGCTTATGCTGTCATGGTTGGGAGAGGTGACAATAATTATCTGCCTTCTGATAACCTAGCACGCTTCTTATTAAAATGTGCTGTGCACACAGAGGGATAGGGAATCCAGAAACTGCACAAAAGGAAAGTAATGTTTTTCACAGAAGTCTTAAAGCACCAGTAGGTGTGTGTGGAAACAAATTACCTTACTAGGTCTAAAGAGGTTAATAAAATGCCACCAGCATGCAATTAGGATGCATCCTGCTCATTATTCTCCTGTACTGTTTCCTACACAAAAAGGTGGCTGAAGGTTGACGATCAGGGTGCAGAGGGCATTGTGATAGCATAAGAAGACCAGGTGCTTTCAGAGTAAGTCATGTAGAGAAACAGCTCTATGCTAGAGCATTCTTTATTTAGAAGGATAAACCAAAACCCTCTTAATGTTTTGGGGTGTTTTTACATTCATATCTGTGCCCCTAAGAGGACAGATAAGGTATTTAAAAAGGAAAGTGTTTTTGGCTGCAGCCGAAGGGATGTGTAACTGAGGAAAGCCCAGTAGGAACAGTCAGATGGACTGTTGTTGAATGATGGCTTCCAGGTTTATAGCCGTGTCTGCCGCAGGCTGGGATCAGTTTCGCCAAGTCTTACTTCTCTCGTCTGTGAAACGGTACATGTGCTGTGGGAGACTGCTGGTGGTGAGGTGATTCTGCAAGGGAAGCCGGGGAACCTACATGCATGATATTGAGCACCATGGGTCTGACAGCTGCAGGCACAGTGAGGGGGGACTCTCTTTAAGTTATTTTAGTTGTTTGAAAGGCTGCCTTTACCTAACACGATCTTGTATTCAGTCTTACATTACTCTCTCTTAGTTTGGCACCAGGAAACCATATGAAAATAGCTAAGCAGCCAGTTAGTTGTGTAAGATGAATGTATAAGTTGAATGTGAGAAAGATATTTTTCCAAATTTTCTAGTAAGATAGATAGTTTTGAATATAATTCCTTGGAGAAGGAGAGAGAACAAACCTGTGGAGGCTTATGCTCGCAGTCCCAGAACTGTGGTTAAGACAGGTGGTTTGCTGTGGGTTCAAGGTCAGCCAGTTTCCACAGTGAGTTTAGGCTAGCCAGGGTTACAGAATGAGACCCTGTCCCAAAACAAAACAAAACAACAAATTTCTTTTAGAAAGAGAGCCGAAGAGATGCATGTTTTAAAAATCAACAATGAAATAATGATTATTTATATATACAGAAGAAAATGTTAGGAAGTGTGAGTGTGTGAATGGCTCTAGACACAGGTTAGACTTTGAATGCTGGGAAAATAGTCATTTTTCAAATGTCCTTTCCTTGCAGCTAAATTCTGGAGCACAAATTCTTTCCAATGGTATGAGCTTAAATGTGCCTGAAATGTCAGTGTCTTGGTTTGCAATGAGGCATTAACATCTTTATACTGTTGTTTGATGTGTGTGGCAGGCTATCATAGGAAATGAATTGGAACAGGAAAGTAAGAATGTATAAAACACCGGGGGCACCTATGAGAGGTAGGGAGTTTCCCCAGAAGACAGCAAACCTGGACCCACTCAACTAAGCATTTTTCAGAGAACAAAAAGTAGAAGTCGGTCAAGAACAAGTCCTTTGAAACCAGCATGAGACACCTCCAGGGAGAGGTAGTTTGCAAAGTGTTGCCTGTGTCTCAAGCACCAATAATTTGAACCGTTTTTAACACTCTGAGTTCCGATGGTAAATGTAGGGCATGACCCACAGTAGGAGATACATTGAAACATGATACACCAAACACAACTCATACATTCACACATACACAAACACACACACACACACCCCTAAAGCAAAGTTTCACTGCTATCTACATTTCATACACTTGCTCTAGAAATTTTTTATTCTGCTTCAGTCTCATTTATATCATGTTTTGTTTTGGTTTTTTATCCTGGTCGTGACCAACTAAATTGATTTCATGACCAGCTTATGACACATGATCCTCTGTATTGCTCCAGGGAAGGTTTTGTGGTCTGTCCACTGGCTGTCACCTACCTGTCACCACATCTCAAAGAGGCTTCTTCCTGGCATGGGCTAGAAGACATGCCTGAAGCCTATCGTCTGTCTTCATCCTTTTTGTTAAAGTTGTGACTTTTAAGTCTCGTTTGGGAAGATGAATGGTCACCTTTAAACATTTGTCATTTTCTTGTTAATGTCACAGCAAATTGCCCATCAAGTGATACACTTAGGGGACAGATTGCTAACACCCCTACCAAGCCGGGACAGAGAGCTCCTGGAAAATAATAGGATAATAAGGCAATTTTGTAAACGACCCCTTGATCACACTCACAGGACAAGTTACACTTCTTACCACGTCAAAAGGAGAGATGACAGATTTTATTTACTAGTTGGGGGAACAGAAGGGCCAGTGGGTGGTTTTGATTTGCCTCGTGTCTGTGAGGTATGTGTGAAGAGGGAATTGCAGTTTTCAAAGCATCGGTGTTGGAATCAACACATAGAAACAGGACAGAAGTGAGTTATAGAAAGTGCAACTGGAAGATGAAGGCGCGAGGTTTGCTTTCCACTCGCACATAAAGCACAACTTTGGCCTTAATCCTAAACAGCGGCCTCTAAATAGAGAAGGTAACACGAAGCCACTTGTCACTTCTGGAAAAACAGTGCATCCTCGGTTCTAACTATCTAGAGATTTTGCCTGGGTTTTTAGAGCCGAAGGTACTGAAACTTCTGCAACCCCTCTGCCTCCATCTCTCTCTCTCCTCTCTTAATATATCCATGGTTGTGCGCATGTGTGTTTGTGTTTACTTGTGTGCAAGTGCCTGTACACATGTGCTTGTGTGTGTCAGCAGTGTTTGTGATCTGATGTCTTCTTCCGTCCCGCTCCAGATTTTACATCCAGGCGGGGTTTTTCTGGAACCCAGTGCAAAAACAGTTAGTCTATTGGGCGGCTCGCCCCCTATTTTCTCTCTTCTTCCTGCACAGCAATGGAGGCTGGCTCTCTCACCCACTCGGCTTTGTACTTGGGTTCTGGGCGATCAGGAGCAAACACCTTATCTGCTGGACTGTCTCTCTAGACTCTTCATATAAAGGAGGAAGAATGTGGTTTGCTCCTAGTGAAGGCAGAACTGAGATTCAGAGTCAGGGTCAGAGAAGTAGACTTTCTGTGTATCCCCTCCTAGTATAAACACACACATGCACAGCCACACCCGCCACCGTGCGCACATGCATACCACGGAAACAGAGGCAGAAAGAGAGGGAAAGACGGAGATAGAAAGAGACAGATGGACAACTGACACATGCACACAGCACAGTGACCTTTGACTCCCAGACCACAGACCTTTGCCAGTAAAGCTAAAGCGGACCTCTGGGTTATCAGAAGTCCATCACCACTGCCATTAATTCACGAATAATCAGCAAGACGGGTTTTCCCTGTGCCCAGACGACCCCGGGGAGGGAATGAGTCACTTTAGAAAGCCTCAATAATTCTTTTCAGCCACTGGGGAACCATTTCATGTAGTTCTACCCGCTAGTGCTTCTGTACCTTTCAAAGCTCCAGTAAGCACTCAGGCCCTGGGAACGCCAAGTATGCAGGCCCTGGAGTCAGAGGCCAGACCTGATTCTGTTCTGTGCTTGGCATGTGCAATGTGTGTTCCTTCTGCCAGAGAAGATGGGCAGAAAGAGAAAACAGGACTAGAATCCAGGTCACGTGTCAGCCACAGCTATGAGACATAACTCTCTCTGACCAGACCTGCTTTAAACCTGCCTACGCTCAGCATGAACTTAACCTCCTTCTCCTGCTGTCCTCCTGAGGGAGGAGGAAAGATGCTCCATTACCCTCTGTTACCTGCATCACCTGTGACTTGAATATCTATCTCATAAACATGAGTACAGTGAGAAAATAATTCCCACTTTGTTAAACAACTAATGAATCTGGAGTATCTATTTGATCTTTTAATGAGACCAGATGTCCTCGGAGGATTCTGGGAATGGATATAGAAGAACTTCCCCTCCATGAATGATTCTGATACATGTAGGAATAAAAAAGTCTAAATTAATCCTGACTGAAACTCGTAACTAGCATTTCTGTGGAAAATAGGTCTCAGAGACTTGGGGAGTTTGTGTCAAAGGAATTCAGTCACGTCGAAGGCAGTTCTTATGTGGTTTTCTCTAAATCAAAACAGCAAAGGCGGGGGCTGAGATTTCTCTTTCTCTGTTGCATTACAGAATTTCTAAGTAGAGTAGCTTTTATTTTTGACACTTATTCTCCACCCCCACCCCCACCCCTGCTTTTTGAGATGAGGGTCTCACTATACAGTCCTGGCTCCTCAGCCTCATAGAGATTCTCGCCTGCCTCTGCCTCCCAGGAGCTGAGGTTAAAGCTACAGGCCACCATATCAGCTCGCCAGGCCACAGTTCATAGCTCACCTTTCCCAGCCAATATACTTATATTGGTTCTGCTCCAATTTTAAAAAACTTCAAACAATTCATTTTCATTTAAATTATGTATATTCATGTGTGTGTTTATGTGAGGATGGAGCATTTGAAAACCTACCACTGCACTCAGGCCAGAAGGGGTCTAGAGGTGGAGTTACAGCTGGTTGTGGACCACCCGAGCCAGCTTCTAGGAATGGAACTTCAGGAGCAGGACGTGCTTCTAACCTGGGAGCCATCCCTCCATCCCCAATTCTTTACTAAACTTAGTTCTCTCTCTCCCTCTCTCTCCTCTCTCTCTTCCTCTCTCCCTCTCTCTCCCTCTCTCTCTCCTCTCTCCTGTCTGTCTCTTTCCCCTCTGTGTGTGTGTGTGGCGCATGTAGAAGTTAGTGACTTGTGGGAGTCAGGAGTCAGTTTCCCACCACTGGGCCCCAGACTACACTGCTCGGCTGTTTTGATGGCAGGTGCCTTTTACCTGTTGAGCCATCTTCTTAGCCCTACACCTGGGTTCTTTAGAGAAGCCGTGAAAGTACCACAGGCTGTCAGGCGTGATGGTGCACATCTGTGATCCCAGCACTAAGGAGACTGAGGCAGGAGGATAGTGAGTTCTAGGCAGGCTTGCTTACACAGCAAGATCTCATCTCATAAAACTAAAAGCAAAAGATACCTTGAAGCTTTCATGCATTAGTATGTTCTTTTCATTAAAATACAAGTTATCATCCCTCTCCTAAGTTTTATCATTTTTAGGATGCAGGCACATGAGCAACTCTTTCACCACACAGAACTCCTCTAACCCCCTTTTAGTAAATTGCCCTGCCTGCCTCACCCTGATCTGTTTTTCTTTTCATGGTATCTCAGATACTTTAAAATGGAATTAAGGCCAGATGTATGGTGGTGCAGTAGATCTCTGTGAGTTCAAGGCCAGGCTGGGCTACATAATGAATTCTAGGACAGCTAGCTGGGGCTACCCAGAGAGCCTCTATCGCAAAAATAAAACACAAAAACAGGTTATCTCCATGCATGGTACTTGGTTGGAGTATGAATCTCAGGAAAGACGCCTGTGCTCATATTTTTGGGTTCTGTTGCTCTCCTTGTGGACCTCCTGTCCTCTGCAGATCTTACTCTTATTTCCCACTTCTTTCATGAGATTCCCTGCATTCTGTCCTAAATTTGGCCATAAGTCTCAACATCTGCTTTGACAGTCTGCAGAGCAGAGCCTTTCAGAGGCCCTCTGTGGGAGGCTCCTAACTTGTTTCCTGTTTTCTTCTTCTTCTGGTGTCCATCCTCTTTGCCTTTCGGAGTAAGGATTGAGCATTTTAGCCAGGGTCCTCCTTCTTGATTAGTTTCTTTAGGTGTACAGATTCTAGTAGTTTTATCCTATGTTATATGTCTATATGAGTGAGTATATACCGTGTGTAGCCCATGGCAGTTCAGTGTCCAAGTGGGTTCCATACTAATGGGAACAGGGACTGCTTCTTACATGAACTGATTGGCCTGTTCTTTGATCACCTCCTCCTGAGGGGGGAGCAGCCTTACCAGGCCACAGAGGAAGACAATGCAGCCACTCCTGATGAGACCTAACAGACTAGGATCAGAAGGAAGAAAAAGAAACCCTCCCCTACCAGTGGACTTGGGGAGGGGAGTGTGGGGAGAAGGCAGAGGAAGGAAGGGATTGGGAGGGGAGGAGGGAGGGAACTAGAGGGGGGGATACAAAGTAAATAAAGTATAATTAAAAATTAAAAAAAAAAGAATTACCCACCCATAAAAAAAAACAAAAACAAAACAAAAAAAAAAACAGAAAGATTAAATTGCTTTGTTTGTGAGCTTTTTGAACTTGACGTCTGCACAGCACAGCAAACTAGCCATAACTATGGGAGCGCAGCCTTCCTGGAAACCAGCATTTCTTATTTAAGAAAAAGCCCTTGCTCTGTAATCAACACCTTACACTGGCTTTGTTTACACACCCAACAAGCTTCCCATTCCTCCTAGTCTATATGTCATCTGCCTGGATATCAGGGAGCGTCAGGGAAGGAAGCCACAGGTGAGAAATCGAGAGTAACAAGTCAGGCCATTGTCAGGTGTGTGCCAGTGGGGGCAAGAACAGGATGGCCTTCCAGGGGTCAGGTGGTGAAGGTGTGGTTTGCCCCGTCCACGCTGGGGACTGAGTGTGGCGCTGACAGCTCACAGCACTTTTCCGCAGTGGGAAGTAGCACAACACATCTTACATGCTTTTTGGTTTGTTTTCGTTTGAGTGAGGGACTCAGGCAGCTCAGGTTGATCTCAAACTTGAACACTGTACCCTAGGCCAGCCTTAACTCCTACTCCTTTAGCCTGGAGCTTTCAAGCGCTAGGATCTCAGCCTGTCCTACCACTCCTATTTCCTGTGGGTTTTTTTTTTTTTTTTCTGTTTCTTTTTTTCATTACAGAGTCTCTCTGTGAAGCGTCAACCGTCCTGGGCTTTGTGGACTAGGCTGGCCTTGAACTCACATCAGTCTATTTGCCTCTGCTTCCCAGAGTACTGGGATCAAAGGCATGTGTAACCATGCCTGGCTCTGTGGTCTTTGTCATTGTTGTTTGGGTCATAGTTTTTCACACATAAAATATTTATTCCAGAGGATACAGCTCTCTGTTCATCATACTTTGGAGGCTACTAATCTACGAGTTAATTGTTTAAGAAAAAAAATTGCAAGCTGGGCATGATGGCACACTTGTGATGCCAGCAAATGGAGGCCTACGGCGCTCCTAGGCAAGCTAAGGCCCGCAGCAATGCCTTCTCAGGCCCCCAAACTGTTCACTTGTTTGTTTCTTAAAACAAGTTAGTCCTTTTAGTCACATAATTTGTTCATAAAATTAACATGGCTAACAGGAATCAATTTGGAGGTTCCAGGAGAATGGGAGCAATGGGGGTCAGAAGAAAGGGTTGGACTAGAGGAACTCTGCAGGGATCATCCAGCCTCAAGGCCTGGTTTGGGGATAACAGGAAAGGGCTTGGAGAAAACTTAAGGTCAGCAGTAAATACTTGGGTCTTTCCTGGTCTGAACAGGAACGATTGACGATAGGAGCTACCAACTGTTGAATATTTCTTCTGTGCTCTCCATTTAATGTTAGGCTCCTCATGTCGTAGCCATTATTTTTCCCATTATTGAGACCAGCATTTCTCAACCTGTGGGTCATGATACCCTGCATTATGATTCATAGCAGTAGCAAAATTCGTTATGAAGTAGCAACGAAATGACTTTATGGTCACCACAACATGAGGAGCTGTCTAAAAGGGTCTCAGGGTTAGGAAGGTTGAGAACCACTAATGCTGATACATAGTTAAAAGATGGGTACTGGTATTAAAACAGAACTGTTCGAAGTCCTTCACACGCTCAGGAGTGCTTCATGACTGTCACCACTGTCACTGCCCACACCTGCGTACATACACTTTAGACCTGGTGCTTTTTTAAGTTGACACAAGGATGTGGAAATTCATTGCTCTTTTGATTTCTTCCTTTCAGTTAAGGGAATTCATTGTAGGAAATTGAGCATAGACCCATATACTAGGCTTATATCAGAACAGACAGGTGCCTGCTTGGGGAGCAGGGGCCTGTTCCGAAAACAGCTTTGCTTGTAAACTGGCCCACACCTGCAGGCACAGAGAGAGGGTACCAGCTGTGCAAGCAGGGTGGTGGTCCTTCCTATTCATGAATACCTGGGTGGGCTTTCCCTGCCCTCACCGGCCTCCCAGAGCCAGTACTATTTCCTTACAGCATAGGCAGCAGGAGTGGTTTTGTCAGCTTCTCTATTTAAAAGCGAGCCCATGCCTACCTGCTGATAACATTAGTGTCCTTGCCTCCTCTAAGGCATGTCCTTGCCCAGCAAGACACACACTTAACTGGCTGACCCATGGATTGCCTGCCTGCTAGTAGGAGTTCCTCAGAGCTGGGGGTGGGTGGGGGGAGACTCCGTGTGCTTGAGTCCCTGGGTCCTCGTGTGTACCAGGCATCCATTGGAAGCAGGCTAGCAAACCCAGCAAACATGACTCACAGTTGACACCCCTTCACGCACTGTTGAAGGACTTTGCCCCCGAACCTGGGAAGTGCAATAGATCCTTTCATTTCCCGCGATAACTGAAGAATGACTTTGCTCTGACTTGTTCCCTTCTGCAGCTTAGGAAGTAGATCACATGAGAGCTCAACATCCATTTGCAGAATGGCTGCATGGAAATTGGGCATTTAAACTATTCCTCATGTTAGAGACATCCATCTCTAACCTAAGAACACCACCCCCAATCAGACACAAGGGCAGACAGTTCATCACTTCCTCCAGCATTTGGCTGCCTCTCCAGTGTCTGGTGTTAAAACCTGCTTCCAGGCTGTCTCATACCAGGCTGAGCTTGGGCAGCTAGGAGGTTGGGAGTCCTGCTGGCTGCCTGGGCCTCTACCAGTCTATCATACACTTGAGTGTCCCCACTTTCTTTCTGTTCACACTCAGCTTCCTTCATTATATCTTGCCTTAGCATCCAGGGCCTTGGGATTTCTTTATCCCACAGTGCAGGATGGGAGACCCAGCGATTTTTGGCCCCTGCCTTTGGCTCTCACCTTTCAGGAGAGCCTTCTCCTGAGCCTGGCAGATGACAGGAGAGAAACTGTTGGGTAGATAGTCCCAGAGACTATGCCTTGCAATAGCTAGAACTTCCTTCCTGTTCTTCCACCAGGTCAGAGAGGGTGCAGTGGGTCTGTTGTTCATTTCCACTGAATGGGCCAGAGCAAAAGAAAGCTGGGCACCAGGCCTAGCAAGGTGGTTATGTGTGGACGGGATCTGTGCCACTCGCAGCAAAGGGACTTTGAAATTCGCCGGCATGAATAAGAACAAAGTACAGTGACATGTACATGAAAATGCGTGGATGAAAACTTTATGTGCCGACTTTGAAAGGATAAAGAAAATCTCCCTTTACAAAAGAAAATCCTCCCGCTGTTTTCCAACAGCCACAGGCTTCTTTTTGCATACATGGCAATGCTTCAATGCTGTCCTCTCCGCCACATTTCCATCCAGTCCAACAGATGGCCACCCACGCATCCTTACTGTTATCTTCCTTCAGTTTCAGACATCACTTGATTTACCCTCTATGGACAACTTATGACTTTTTTTTTTAATAATGGTGGTTTGGGGGTTTGAGGGCCTCCTAGGAGGTAGGTAAGAGCACTCTAACACTGCTACTTTCCAGCCCCAGTTCTTCATGTGTGGTTTAGTTTAGAGGAATAGCCAAAAACTTTTGGAAAAAAAAATAGAAGTCTAAAGTTCACGGGGCCGTTCACTGAGTGTTGCTGTTTGTTCATCTTAGAGCACATTGCCCTGGAGACACTCCCTGGGCTGCGCCTCGCTGAGGGTCACTGCACTCAGCTTGATTCAGCTTCTGTTGCAGCTCTTCATCTACACAGAGAATTCATTCGCCTAGGGTCTAAAGCATGGGTTCTCAACCTGTGAGTCTCAGCCCCTTGGAACCCACAGGTCAGATGCATACATTACAATTCACAACAGTAGCAAAATTACAGTTATGGAGCAGCAAGGAAATGATCTTGTGGCAGGGGGTCGGCACAACCTGAGAAACTGTATGAAGTGGCGGCAGCGTTGGAAAGGCGGAGCCCTGCTGCTCCAGCGCCTGTCCTCCCTGTGCAGTGCGAATGCCACAGAGGCAGGGGACAGTCCTGGTGTCTTCTTCTGGCTCACAGCATAGAAGAAACTGGCCTGGTGTTGGCTTAAACGTCCACCGCAGGACCGCCTGCCAGGAATTTTTTTTTCTTTTGGGTAGCCTGAAATTGTATAGACCAGGCTGACCTTGTACTCCAGAGATCTGCCTGCCTCCTAAGTGTTGGGATTGAAGGGTAAATTGAAAATATTTTAAGGTAAGGAAGTGTCTTAGATATCAAGTACATGTTGGCTAAGTATGGTGCAGCCTTGGAAGGCAAAGGCAGGAGGATCAATGTGAGTTTCAAGCCAGCCTACTCTACATAAGAAGTTCTTGCTTTACATAAAGTTGCTGGCTCTTTCCTCCCTCTTGCCTCTCCCCCATTTCCCTTCTTCCTCCTCCTCTCTGTCTATCTCCCTCTCCTCCCTCCCTCCCCCACCCTCTCCCTCCCAAGGCCCCACAGATGCTAGTCAGGTGCTGACATTGAGTCACACCCCTAACACCTTGATTTTACTATTAAGCAACATTAAGCAAGTATCTTATCCTCAGTGTTATATATATGTCATATATATATATATATATATATATATATATATATATATATATATCAGAGTGATACTGTCAATTTTTTAGCTAGCACTGCTGATTTCTTTTATTCAGGTATCTTCACCTTTATTTGCTAGTGGATGATGACATGCATACATGGGTTTGGGGTACCAGCTAATTCTGCTTCAGTGTTTTGAGTGCATATCCTGTCTGAAGTTGGTCATCTAAGGCATGTTGTCTTATTTTGACCACTGTATCCTGCTGACTCTGAAATCTATCCGAGCTTCAGTGCCAAACACATCTTTTTACAGCCTTGCTTGTTTGATCTGAAGTTGTGATGAATAAGAAGCTTTACTTACTGCCTAATTAAAAAAAAACTTACTAAATATTACATTTCCCTTGTAAAAAAATAATGATATAGATTAGTGTTTGTGCAGAAGTGTTGGCAACAGGGTTCTTCAAAAGTTTTCCTTTGGGTGATGAAAAGCTGTTACATTATTTTGACTCGCTAATCAAATGTAATTGGGTAGCTTGAAGTGCCTTCGATTCTCCTTGTTCAGTTATCAAAGCAGGAAATGTAACTCACAGAGCTGATGAAAGGCGTCTCTCACGGTATTCTTTCAATTATAGATCTTACAGAGCAAATGAAAGAACGGCTCCACTGCTAAAAACGCCGAGGTTTGAGATGCCCCTTAATGTTAACTGCTGTATTAGCTAGTTAACACATTATTATGTACTTTAATTGATTCTTACGCTAAGCTTCTAGGGAAAAAAGTCTAGATCTTTTTGGCACGGAAATTAAGGGTGGGAAGATGCCTGGGTACAATAATATTGCTGTTTATACTAGATTCAAATCACATCTGCTATTTGCAATGAAAACAATCGTCCTGGCTCCTATTTGTGAGGTGGCATGCCTTTAAAAATATTAATATTTAGTTGTAGCTGAGAGCTTACTTGAAAAAAAACCAAAAAAAAAAAAAAAAAAAAAAACAAACCACTACACCATTGCTTCAGCTTAGACTAGCATGAATGATGTCATTCAAAATGTGTGCTAAAAGGTAACATTGTCATACACACAAGCACACACACACACACAGACAATAAATAAGAGTTAAAAACCACACATTATGCCTTTATCTCACTAGGAGGGAGCACTTTCTTAGAGTTGGTTCACACTTAAATTATCTCTGAAAGTCTGCTATAAGTGATTAGGTGTGACCTAGTCTTGATCCATGTACTAATTCGTTTATTCACTCATTCATCACACAGATAGAACTGCTGTGGGTTAATCCCTCTGCTAAGTTTTTTGAGACAATGGCAAGAGCAGTCTTGACTGAACACCTGCTAAGTCCCCTGGGGTCCATTTATTTCTCAAACATTCCCTTTCCAATAGAGATGCAGCATTTGAGCACAGGCTGAAGTCTTATTCTTTTATTAGTTTTTTGAGGCAGGGTTTCTCTCTGTAGCCTTGGCTGTCCTGGATTCACTTTGTAGACCAGACTGGCCTCAGACTCACAGAGATCCAATCCACCTGCCTCTGCCTTCCCTAGTGTTGGGATTACAAGCGGCCCTACCACACCTGGCTCTGAAGTTTTATTCTTATGTTTAGTTTTGTGGCATGTGAGGTTCACAACATTGGCACTAGGCAATGTAATTCCCAAAGATGGCAAGTCAGCCCCTGAGCAACAGCGCATTAGTCCCAGGAAGATTAAAAAGATGTAGTCCAGATATAGTATGAGCCCATTGAGGTCTCCTAAGCCAGCATGGGAGGGGCAGATGTGGTCAGAGAGAGGGTAAGGAGAGCATAGGAATACAGAACTAGATGGGAAGGCAGCGACAGAGGCAGAGCTGGCTGAGAAGAACTGGTGCAGAACTATAGAAGCCTTGGCTGGGAGCCTTTTGGGTATTTGGCCTAGTCTTGGTACTGGAAGGTGGCTAGAGAAAGCTGGACAAATAATCCGTCAGGGGCATTGACATATGGTTCTGTTTGTTTGTTTGTTTGTTTGTTTGTTTGTTGTAAGAGAAGGTCTGTCTATAAAGCCCTGGCTGTCCTGGGACATACTATGTAGGTGGGACTGGCCTGGAACTCAGAGATCCCCTGCCTCCCGAGCACTGGGACTAAAGGTGTGTGCCACTACCCCCATCTCTAACACAAGGGCATTAAATACTGATTTTGTTTAAAGCAAGGAAAGCCGCTAGAGACATTTAGGTAGGAGACAGTGGAAAGACTGAAAATACAACAAAAATCCCTACTACACAGAGACATACTTTTCTAATGCACTTTTTTGAGTTTGTTTGCTCAGGGCATTTTTCATTTGCTTTTTGGTTTGTTTGGTTTTTTCCAGACAGGGTTTCTTTGCGTGGGCTTGGATATCTTCGAGTCCTAGCCTGGAATGCTCTCTGTAGACCAGACTGGACTCAAACTCACTGAGATCTGCCTGCCTCTGCCTCCCCTTGTGCCAGAATTACAGGTGTGAGCCACCACGCCCAGCTTTCTTTGTTTTTGAGACAGGGTCCCACTATGGAGCTCAGGTGGGTCTTCCTGCCTCAGTCTCCAGAGTGCTGAGTTACAGGTATTGATTATCTTGCCTAGTGCATTTGATACTTGCATTTACTAGACTGCTTAGATTTTGTTGCTCTTATACAGAGGTAGGTATGCAGGTGGCATCTTTTAAGTGCTAAATTACTTTTGTTATTTTTTCCAAGAGTCTGATTCCTTCCAGGCAAATTTTAGTGATTGGAGGCACATAGGTATTTGAGGTCTTAGTCATTGTGTCATGTTTAATTTAAACGCATGTGACATGTTAACATTTCTTCAGGACAGCCTTCTTCTTGACTAGAAAACTTTCTTCTAGCCCTCAAGCTGATGTGTTGATTTTTATTTCACAATCAATTATTTAATGGCCTGAAATTAGCTTTCCAAGTGTTGGTACACGGGGGGTGGGGGGGTGAAATATCTAGCCCAGTGGACCTAAAGTGACCACACTGGCTTTCAGAAATAGCTTATCGCTGAGTCTGACCCCAGACCTGATGAATTACTCATTCATTCAACACATGTTAATGACATTCCCACAATACCCCAAGCCCTGTTCTAGACCGGGACATACTGTAGCTAACGAGACCAACAAGGGCACTGTCTGTTTTCATTGGTGCTCCCGTTTCAGTGGGAGGAAAGCCGACGATAGACAAGCTAACAGAGGAAATGTTAACTGACAGAACGAGTAAGGGCACAGAGTAAAAGGCAGGAGACCTGCAACAGGCAGCCAGACCCACTTCTGAGATGGCCAGTGAGGAGAAATGACCCTTGATCTAAGGTCTGAACAGCAAGAACAAACTCATATGAACAAAGACATGTTGTCCATGCACAGATCAGACAGAGCAAAAAAACTGACAAGTAGTTCAACACTTCCAAGAGATACTGGGGAGGCCAATGGCTGTCGAAGGACAGAGGGAACAAATAAGGTCTGGCTCATGGATGAATTGTGTTTTATCTATGGCACAAGAAATCTTAAAATTTAAGCAATGCAGTGATGTCATCAAATTCTCATAAAAAATTATTGCTCAGACTCCAGGTGGGAAATGGGCTGAACAGAAGCAAGAGAGGAGGCAAGAAGCCCAGAGGCCGCCAGGGAGGTTAGACAGTGGCTTAACCCAGAAGAGAGCTGAGGGGTACGTGGACCCAAGATATATATGTGAGGCAAAGCTGATAGACTCTGTCAGACATCTGTCTGTCTGGCCTCGAACTCAGAGACCCACCTGCCTCTGCCTCCCAGAATGCTGGGATTACAGGCTTGCACTACCACCAGCTTCAAGGTTATTCCTGGCTATAAGGGTGTGAGTTCTGTCTGGGATATGTGAGGACACACCTTTTTAAAAGAATCATTCTCTTCTGACATTGCTAGTTGCTTTCTTTTCTGAGACGGTATGGCTGATGTAAGTGTGGAAGAGACCAAAGGAGTAATTTGTATGCATCTTAGGAAATGTTTTCATGTTCTTCATATGCTGTGGGCACACAGAGAGAGTGAAGGACAGGAGGGCAGAAGCCTCTGGGTTTGTTGTCAGCTTGGGCATCCTGGTCTTTGGTGTTGAAGAGTTAGTTAGTTCAGGGAAAGCCTGAATTAACAATAGCCACTGGGCTGTGGTAGCACACACCTTAAACCCAGCACTAGGGAGGCAGAAGCAGGCAAATCTCTGTGAGTCTGAGGCCAGCCTGGGCTATAGAGAGCATTTCAGGACAACCAGGGATACCCAGCCTCAAAACCTACCAAAAGAAATAAGAGAGACCACCACCCATAATTTCCCATGAGCACGTGTGGCATGCCTGCGCTCGCTTTTTGAGACAGTCTTACTATGCAGCCCTAGCTGCCCCAAAACTCACTGTGTACCCCAGGCTGGCCTTGAAACCAGAGATTTGTCCCCTGGGTGTTATGAGACATGGTACACCGGGCTAAGCCAGTCATTTTGAAGTGTCTGATGGTTTTTATTTTTAAATAGTCACCATGTCAAGAGCCTGCCTTAAAAAAAAAAAAAAAAAGCCACCAGGAAGCTTCACTAGCTACTTCGTGTGACCACGCTGATCCAAAACTCTGTTCAGAGATGGGCTGAATGTGTGAACAAGCCTGAACTGGCTTTTGCTGTGAGATTGTCTACACCTGTGTACTTTAAAGAGCATCGATGCCTGGAAGAGTGTGAGTTTGCGTGCTCTTGAATAAATGGCAGAATTCTGAAAGAATCTGTGAGTTGTGGTTGAAATGTGTTGGCAGACTGAGAGGGACAATGGAAAGAATTCATCTTCTGAAATAAGAACATGCCAGTACACACTCCGGACATGGAGGCAGAGGAACCATGATTTGGAGACCAGTCTGTACAAACCAAGACCCTCTCCCAGAGCGTGAAAAGCATGAGTTAGACACCCACATTACCAAATTTGGCTTACCCTTCATCATATGTGTCCTTTTGCAAAGTTACTGTTTTAAACAATTGACTCTCCTTGGTTACAAAGTCTTTACCCAAATGGTAAATGAGTGAGAATTCTTGATCAGGCAGGTAATTTGTGTTTATACTACTTTGTTGAATGTTCTCTGATTTGTAAACCCAATGCACCAGACGGAGCACCTTCAGGGAAAGGAAGATTCATAAAACAACTCGTGAGTTTTTGCTGTGGATTTTCCCCACAGCTTTGAGTCTGATCCCACTTCAGGTTGGGACGTGTGGAGACGCTCTAATGTCAGGAAAGAGCTGAGAGCTGGAAAGACTTGGTGCACAGATGTGATGTTTCACAGAACTCTCTGAGCTATGGAGTATTTATTTTCCTTTAATTTTACCAAAATAAAACATCAGGTCAAAACATGCTAAAATGGCACTTAAAACAATAGCCCCCCCATCTATTCTTTTAGAGTGAGGGCAAATCCAGCATTAAATTACCCTGTTTTGAGAATTGGGGAATAAATGATTGCAGAACTGTTCCCATTTTGATCGTGTCTCTTGGCTTGATGAGTATTAGAGCAGAGAAACCGAAAATTTTGTTAAAAGAGAGCCTTTGAGGTCGAGTGCTCTAATCAACTGCCGACTATTACGCCAATAGAGCATTTTAAATAAAAGCCCCCATTGTGTCCATTCTAGTGGATTTTGAGGTAGTAAAAGCAGGGCTGATTTTCACTCGGGAGGGACCGTGGCTTCAGCACCACCTGTGCCTCCTGCTGCCTGCTTAGCAAGGAGCCAGTCTCAGTATTAACAGTTTTCTTTTCCTGGAGGGCTTAAAGGCCGATCAGATTTGAAAATGCAAACTGCCTCACATTGGCCTGTGCAATGGGGGCGATGTGCTCGGAAGAAGGGAGCACTGGCTGTGGCGAGCTGGCTCAGGCTGGTGGGCTGTGCATTTTTGGAATTTTAGATGTGGCAAAGAAGCTGTTGATGAGGCTGTCCTCACAGGCAGGTGCTCCCAAGGGGAGCACTCACTAACCAACAGCAAAAGGGGCAGTGTAGGTGCAGCTGGGAAACGTGCGTTTTTCTGATTCTGGGTGCTCCCTACCACAGAGGATGACTCCAGTTTCCCAGGAAGTCCCGGTGCCACCACTGGGAGAAAGCCTGGAGATTTAGTATTATATTTTAAGCATGTTTTATATACCAAATCAGATACATTTCGATGTTCTACTCTGATTATAAACACGTAATGAACTAGACACAATGGCAGCCGAAGATCTTAGACACAAAATCAGGGTGATTTGAGAAAGTAGGATTTATCGCTTCAAGCGGGACTCTGAAATCAAAACACCAGGCCAAATCATGACAGTTCCTGTAAAACCAGGAAAGAAAAACAGCCCATCCCCCCACCCCTGCTGAAACTGTTTTTAGTTAATACGGAAGCAGGAGTAAGATATTTTATTGAGTCTAAATATAGGCTTTTATATATTAAAAGAAAAGCTATTTACAACTGATTTGTTACTAAATAAAATCTTGGATGAACACTTTTAATTACTAAAAAGGTAAGGGAACAATAAACACGGGAAACATAAATGAATAAAGTGTTTGGAGTCAGGCCGCTTTCAGGGCTATAAATAGCACCCCAAGCTCTGCCACTATTCTTAGAGAGAATGAACAAAAGAAGGTGTCCCAAAATAGAAAGGCAAGCACACCTCCCGAGCCTCGAGCCTCGTATTTGAGGGCAGAAGAAGCTCCTCCAGCCAGCTCCTGGATGCAGGGGGTTAACTGATCTTTGAAAAGGACATTTCCATGCTGTCACTTTGCCAAGGAAATTCTTTTCCTGGCATGTTTGTAAAATTGGCTGGCTGATGTTTCCTTTGGGTGACACAGGTGTGATGAAGAATTTTATCTTTGCTTCCTTACTAAAGTCAGCTCTGGTGGCTTTCTTTTTGTTAACTTATTTGGTTATTATCAGATGTTGGGCAGTTGATAGTGATAGCAGTGCTCGTAACAGACAGGCCTGGCCAGTTCTTACATTTCCGCTGAACTCCCGGCCTTGGTTAAAACAGTTATAAATATAAGTACTGTGTGCTGGGGCACACCTTTCATCCTCCCTCCTGAGGCAGAACCAGGTGGATCTCTGTTGAGGCTAGCCTGCTCTACATAGCCAGTTTCAGGACAGCCAGGGCTAAACAGTGTGACCTTGTCTCAAAGAACAAAAACAAAACCAATTTTGTGTTCCTCTGAATTCCAGTTTTCTAATGAATTAGTGTAACAGGGCACACGAACCTCCCTGATAGCCAGGCATTAAGATGAGCTATAAGGATGCAATGTAAGTTAAAACACCTCTGCTTTGTCCATGTGGGGCGAGGAGAACAGGCTTGTGAAGACTGTCTGGAGAACAGTCATACATACTTTATAAGGGTCTTATGAGGACAACATGTTTGGAGCCATAAGCAATGTAGCCTGTGCTGCTGTTCCATGCAGCACACACGCCGCCTGCATCACCTTCTTAAAAAGAATTTTTTTAATTGTGTATGTGCATCTATGTCTATGTATGGGTATGTTTAGGTAAAACTTGGAAGCCAGAGGTGTTGGATTTCTCTGGAACTGGAGTTACAGGTGGTCTTGTGCTACTTGACATGGGTGTTGAGAACCAAACCTGCTCTTAACAGCTGAGCCATCTTCCCAGCCCCTCCCCCTTTTTATCTTTTCTTAAAAAAACAGTTAGAAAGTCACATAAAAGGACATTAAAAGTCTCATCTTAATTTATGATTTTGAAATTTATTTTTCTTTTTGACAACTAATTGTGGTCACAATTATTTGTGAGTCAGTTCTTGCACTGTTGGTAAAAGTGAAAGTAGCACAGATTTCAAATATTCTGATTTAAAAAGTTAGTATGAAACAGAATCAAATAAATGAAAAAAAAAACCCAAATACATTTTTCATGAGCATCAGTGAAAGGCTGAATAATTATTATCAAAAATATGTTGCTGAGTTTCAGCACTGAAATTCTATAACAATTTCAGAAACCTACATCACTTACTCATGAACTATACATACTATGGTAAAGATCACTTTCTAGATAAAATGAGCAATAGAATTATTTCTCAGCAGAAGGCTGTCCATGTCTGTAGTCAGTCAGTTCAGTTCCTTTGGAGTTCTAGCAAGTATGTATACATACATGTTTGCATGCGTGTTCACATGTTGAGTGCACACATACAAGCTTCAAGGCATGTGTACTTGCTTATGAAGACCTGAGGTTGACAAGAGGAATATTCTTGATCATTTTACATTTTATTTACTGAGGCAGGGTCTTTCAAGTAAACCCAGAGCTCACACTTTTGGGTAGCCTCTTTAGCCAGCTTACTCTAGGCATCCTTGTGCTGTCTTCCGAGTGCTGAAATCGTAGGTGGGTCCTGAGGATCTGAACTCAGATCTTGTAGAGCAAGTGGGTTTCCACTGTTGTTTGTTTTGGTTTTGTTTGTTTGTTTTGTTGTGAGCCTAGCCTATTTTTAGTTTTGTTTTTGAGACAGGCCTCTCTACATACCACTGGCTGTCCTGGAACCCAACTTGTAGACAGGGCTATCCTAAAATTCACAGAGATCTTCCTGCCTCTGCCTCCCGTAGTCTTGGGATCATAGGCATGCTCCACCACATCCAGCTGGTTGTACAGCAAATGTTTTAACCACTGGCCTCAAAAAAGTATCTTTTGAGTGTCTGTTGGGAGTCAAAGAGGAGGAAAACAATACGGAAAGGAATTTGCCCCAACATGTCTTTGTAGAATGAACCAGTTAAAAATGCGTTTGGCAGCCAGCTGTTAATCGCACACCCCATTTTGATGGTTTCATTAAGATGTGAGCCCATTTTCAAGTAAGACAGGAAACAAAGTTCTAGCTGCAGCAGCACGCAGGTTGCCTTGGAATACGCAAATAGTTGAAGAGTGTATTCACTCAGTTTCCATGTGAGCAGCCTTCATTTCCCGTGTAGCTTATTAAGTGTCACACAGTAGCAGCCAGCCTCCTGCCTGTGGCTAGTGACAGGCTAGCCCAGAGTCAGCACAAGACAGCTGCTGCTACAGAGATTTTGCCCTGCTCCCTTGAACAAGGGGCTGAGGAAAGGGTTTTGTGGCCAGGAGTCTTTATTAGCCTTTTCTTGCCAATTTTCTAGAAAATGTAAGCATGGCAAGATAAATTTAGCAGAAAAATAGTATAAGTATCAAAAAGGTCTTGTTACATTTGATTTTGATTTTGTTAAGAAACAATAGTGTTTATCATGTTGGCTTAGAAATTCTTTGATATTCCATCCTCAAGTTTAGCAAAAAACTAATTTCTACAGTAACATCTTTAAAGAAGAAACCAGTTTTAAGTTGAGTTTAGGTGAGAACGTTATATGAAGATTGAATGGGGACCTCAATCCAAGGACATAATAGACAAGAAGCATTTTTTTCCTCCCTTCTCTTCAGAAGTAGTCTTCCGCATGGTTTAATGTGCTAACATAACCCCGGTTCAATATTTCAAAAGACACACAACTTCCCAGCATGATGATAAAGTTTTCCTGTGTTCCAATAATAAAGCCTCGTCGTACCAGTGATTTCCAGTTCCTTTGTGGCTCAGCGATTTGTGAAGACCAGCTAAGTCCCAATGCCCAGCCGCAGTATCAGTGTGGGAGTCGGAAACAGATGTTCGCGGGACAATGCCGTTTGTTGTCACTGTCGATACTATGTGGCAGCTTTCCAGAACGAAATTGTTTGTGGGTGGAAAGAATGGGAGCAGTGATTCACGCCCAGGCTCTTTTTTTTTTTCTTCTGGAGTCTAACCATATTTGTTTAAATCATAGATCAGAGGACACTGGATTAAAAAAAAAAAAAAAAAGTCTTAGATAACTGAGGCTGAAGTATCTGCCTTTTTTTTTTTTTTTTAAAGGACTATTTCAAGAGGTTTACAGAAAATACTAAATGCCTTTCCTTTCCTGGAGAATTCTGATAACAGTTGACATTTCTTCAGATTCAGGATTTTAGTATTACACTTAGAAGGCAGAGTTTCCAACAAATGTAATTCCTTGCTTAATGGTTTTGCTAATAATTTGCAAGCAGAAAGAAATCAAAACAATCAAGCATGGAGTAGAAACACTTCATGAGCTCAGGCACAGGCTATCACTGGTATTATACAGGAACATCCACTAATTTATTTTCATAGACAAATGGGTTTATCTGTGAAATTTATATATCCATTTAAAATATTCCTGCAATAAAATAGATACAACAAAAAGACCCCAAAATTAGGTGCACCTTGACACAGGATGCATAGAAACAATCTTTTGAAGGAAGAAAACCGAATGAGAGTTTCAGGAATATCTGTCATAAAATTAATTTTATACAAACTAATTTTAGTCCTCAGACAAAGGACTTTGAACATTTATTCATACCCACAGATGCCTGGGGCCGCAACTGTTTAAATGCCTTAATATCCTTTAAAAACATATTTCAAAAAAACATACATTTCTTACAATTAGGTTTCTGTACCACAGAAAAATTATTTTAAAGGGCATAAAACAAGGTCCAACATTTGTGCAGTAGCCAAGTTCGGGAAGACTGGGTACCATGCTTCGGGCAGTAGAGGGGGTCTAGATTAGGATGCAGGGCTCCAGAGTTCCCCAACAGCTTCACTAGCGGTTGTTCTAAGTGGTGGCCATGGGGTTCGTCTTTTCTACCCTGCCAGATGTCAGTTTGCTGGACACCTTGGGCAGCCTTTCTTTTTCAACGGCTCTTTTTTTTTTTTTTTTTAATTCTAGCTTGATCATCCAAAACTTTTAGGCAGAAGTAAGCAGATCTCTGGGTTTAAGGCTAGGTTGGTGTACAAGTTCCAGGACAGCTAAGGTTACATAATGAGACCCTATCTCTGGCACAGAAAACAAACAAACAAACAAACCAAAAAAAGAAAAACCCAAACCTTTTAAGGTTAATATTTTTTGGAATAACAGATGCCTCTGAATGACAGGTGGGAGTTATTGTGAAGTTTTCCAGGAAAAAAAAATGCATACACCGATAATTTTACATGCAATTATAGAACGACATTGGCCTTGGAAACCCAGTGCTCATCACCTGGAAGGAACCCTGTGGTTGGCAAAGAAAACTGGTGTTTTCCTGTTATGAAGATTTAAGAAAGCATTTCAAATCGCTCTAAACTTTTCTAGAACTTTCTTTCTTGGGGTAGTGGATCAAATCTTGGACCTCATGCATGCTTTGAAAGTACTCTCCCATTGAGCTATGTTGTCAGCCCTAGTTATCATTTTAGTATTAAGTTTAGTGTGCGTGTGTGTGTGTGTGTGTTCATGTAGGTGTCACAGGCAGTGGTTCTCGTCTTCCTCCATAGGATCCAGGATTGAATTCACGTTGTCAGGTTTGCATGGAAAACGCATCACCTACTGAGCCATCTTGTCTAGCCATTTATATGGCATTTTTAGATTTATTTATTTATTTTATGTAGATGAGTGCTCTTTCTACATAATTGCATGTACACCTGCATGACAGAAGAGGGATCAGGTCCCGGCAAGACATCACGTGGTTGCTGGGAACTGAACTCAGGACCTCTGGAAGCATAGACAGTACTCTTAACCCCTGAACCACATCTCCAGCCCCCAATATATCATTTTTAAATGTTGAGTTGATACATATTTGAGGGCTACACTAAAATTATTCCAGACATGCACATGATGTTTGAGGACAGGTCAGGTAGAGCTTTCTAATTATTAAGAACTGATAATTCAGTCTGGCCATGGCGGCTCACAACCATGATCCTCTTCAAGAGGCTGAGACAGAAGGATAACGACAAGTTCTACTCCAGAAGGGGCTACAAATGGACTCCCTGCCCCCCACTCAAAAAAGCCACAAACCAACCAACCGAAAGACTGTATTTTCCAATCACTGACATTTCCACATTAGCGATTTGCCAGTGGTATCAGCATGCTAGAGGAAAAAGAAAACACTCTACAGTAGTGAGACACTGCATCTTGTAAACCAATGCTACTCCCCAGAGCCACCAGTCTTTCCTTGTGGTGGAACAGGAAAGAGTGAAGAGAGACAGGTTTGCCTCACAACCTGTGAGGTGAGTTTGGTATTGTGATCAGCTTCTGTTCTATGTCTAGATTTATTTTTATATTAATATGTATGTGTAGATGCCACTGTGTGGGCGAATGTCATGTCTGAGTGTGGGTCCCCACAGCAGCCAGGACAGAGTTTGAACCCTGGAAGCTGGCGTTACAGGCAGCTGAAAGCTGTCAGGCTGCTGAGCTCCTGAACTCAGGTTGTCAGGATGGCCAGTATGTGCTTATTATTTTTAATTTGGGGAGGAAATGAAGATGAAGATCTCCCACCAATAAGACAGTAGCTCTCGGGAGGGCTCTTCTAAGGGCCCAGCAGGCATTGCTTTAACACCAGCGACCAGTGTTAAACTCATAATTTAATTAATAACTATAAACTGGAGATTAATATTCACATTTGAAGTATTTACACTGATGATTTCTTTCTGATAGATAACTTTTACACCAGTGGCAGGCAATTCTACAGTTTTCCTAAATTTTAATCTCACTTGGATCATACTTTATTTAGACTTATAAAAGTGACTTCACACGTGGTTTCATTATATTCTTTCTATCATTTTGAACACTACTAGACATAATATACAGTAGACAATACAAATAAAAATATGTATCCATTTTAAGTAAAAGTCTGCTTATGTAGCCCAGGCTAG
>NW_026596443.1:5047419-5064919 GCF_907164565.1 Psammomys obesus | reverse complement strand
TGGAAAGGCATGCTTAGTATCTCCAGGTGGGGGGATAGATTTTAAATGAAAGAGTCCAAATCCCAGATTGTACAGAGAGTTGAGCCAGTGGTGGTAGTCAAGAGTCTGTGCTCCCACTTGTTGCCTGGTTACATGCATAAAGGGCTGCTAAGGGCTTCCCGCCACCAACTGGAAGTGCCACAGATAACATTCTCACAGCAGAGAGTGAGGTCCCAAGCCCACACAACCGTGCTTTCCAGTCACAGCACAGCCTGTGGTTATGTCAGTCTATTTTTGGCTAATGACCCAAGCTTCTTTTGCTTTTTTGAAAAATTACTCATTTCATTTCAGCGATATTCGCATGGTATTTTCAATCAGTAGATTCCAGTCCTGTGGGGTAGGTCCGCTCCTTAGGCAAAGATCAAACAGGAGAAACCCACACAGCTGGCTGAAAAGGGAGCCCTAGGAGTGGTCAGTAACTCTGCCGTCCCTACATCTGTCAGTCTCCTAGCTCAGACGGACACCTCCATAAGCCAATTCATAATAGGCAAACAGTTAGTTGCAAACAACATCTTAATTGCTCATTTGCAGTTGAGACAAAATGTTAAATGCAAAAAGGACGTCAAAGCCAATGGCATCTCCATTGAAAAAATGAGGTCTTAATACACATAGCTGCTTATTACTGCAAAATTAGAATAACAAATGAACCCAGCATGAAGCCAACATAAACTTGCCTGATTTTTATTCAACCCGAGACCCAGTCAACCTTCTTGTCTCTAACAGCAATGGACTAGGCATGCTTCACACTCTGTTTGTTATTCTATACTGTTCATTTAATGATATATTTAGGTCTCCATCACACTTTGTATTTTTACACGTAATTACCCATATTAAAAAAACACTCATTAGTGTTCTGTTCCACTGACTTAATTATACCCCTTAATTAAATCTTGACTAACTGGGGGTCACCGAAGTGTCAGTGGGATTTGTCACTGTTTGTCAGCAGGTGTCTGGTTGCATCCATTACTGGTTTTCCTATGGCTTCAATCTATTGAAGAGTTGGCTTTCCACCACCACCCTCCCCCCAACCTCCGTGCCAGGGAGGTCTCATTGGAGGGAAGGAATAACACATAAGTGACAGCCTTCCTCAAAGTGTTTCTATAAGAAAATTTTTGTTTTCATTTGTCTGGGAAAATTTTTTAGATCAGGAGAAAGATGCTAAACACAGAATCAGATGTTCATGCACCTTTCTTCCTTCCTTTCTTCTTTTCTTTCTTTCTTCCTTTCTTTCTTTCCTTCTTTTTCTTTTCTTTTATCTTTATTTTAAAGGCATGGTCTCACTGCATTCTCCTGGCTGACCTGGAACTTGTTATTTAGACCAAGTGGCTTTAAACAGAGATGTGCCTGGCTTCTGCCATCTGGGTGCTGAGATTAAAGACCTGCCACCATGCCTGGATGACATTAAGTTTTCTGTTTTTGTTTTTGTTTCCTTTCATTTTTTTTTGTTTGTTTGTTTGTTTTGTTTTGTTTTGACAGGATTTCTCTGTTTAATAGCCCCACCTGTCCTGGACTCACTTTGTAGACTAGGCTGGCCTTGGACTCACAGAGATCCACCTGTCTCTGTCTCCCAGTGCACTGGGATCACAGGTGTGCGCCACTATGCCCGACCGAAGTTTTTAGAAGATCAGTATTTACATTCTAAAAAGAATTATGATCATATTTGTGTATATAACTCTGAAACTTCTTTGAAGAAGTAGAACAACACACAAAGATTATTTTCTAGTGGTGTTCTGGTCCAGTGGGTGCCATGGACCAGCCTATATAATTGTTATCATAAATGAGTACGACATGTTGGAAGTGTAGTACAGTGAGAGAATATTTGCCTAGCAGACAGGAGTCCTGGGTTCAAGCCACAGCACTGCAGACAGTTATGAATGGTGGCACACTCCTGTAATCCAAACACTTGGGTGATAGAGATGAGAGGATCAAGTTCAAGGTCTCATCTATCCCTCATGGTGAATATGAGGTACCTGAGCTATATGAGACCTTGTCTCCCACCAGCCTTTACTCCCTGTGTAACAGAAGAGCTCAAACTGGAAAATGCCTCTTTTGTGTCTACTGTGCGCTCAAGTGGCTGCATTACTTGGAAGGAGGGTCTTGCTCAGCACAGCTGCTTTGGCTTCCCATTTCACAGCAGAGTGTTTTCCACTCATGGCTTTAGCACATCACTTCAGGGAGACAGAATTCCCTTGTTTCTGTGTATAACAGGCATCTAATGTCGACCTGAATAATTGATTAGTCCAGTCAGGCTCTTGTCATTAACTGTCATCTTCTCAACGTAACCCCTCAAAACCCTGGCTATGTACCTGAAAAGGCATTAACATTTATTAATGGATTGTTTTTTCTTGCTTTAAGAAATTTTATTGTTGCAGTACTAGTGATTGAACCCAGGGCCTCATGTACCCAAGGTAAATACCATACCAATTAGCTATATTTCTAGCCTTAATTTTTCCTTGAGTTTATACTTGTTTATTATATAGGAGGTAGGGTGAAACTCATTCTGAGTTCCATCCATCCCTGGGGCTCTCGTGAGGGGAGAACCAACTTCCACAAGCTATCCTCATGCTTTGAAGAGCACATTTAATCTCTGCCAGCAACTCTTAAGTTTTCATTTGAGATGACTGCACTGACGGAATCAAGCCCTGCTCTAAGCTGGCAAGCAGGCTAACTCACGAGGTTCAGACTGTCTGCTCTCTCTGCTGAACCTTAGGACATTTTATGATGTCCCACTGGAATCTGTTTGAGAAGTCAGGGTGGTTTTCCTGCCTATGGACGCTCCATGGTTGTTTCAATAGTTCTGTTATTGTTTGGTTGTTGTTTGTCTCATTTCTTCATTAGAGACCGGGACACAGGGTCTTGCCATGTAGCCCAGGCTGCTTTCTAATTTATAGCTTTCCTATCTCAGCCTCCCAAGTGCTAGAATGTCAGACATATTTGCCACTCTGCCTGGCATTAGTGTTGTTTTCTGAAGGTCAAAGCAAAGGGTAACACTCTGAAGAGAAAAAAAAAACAAACTTCCTGTGTGTGTGTGTGTGTGTGTGTGTGTGTGTGTGTGTGTGTGTGTGTGTGTGTGTTTGTATGTGTATGCGTGTGTATATGTGCGCGGGTGTGCGCGGGTGTGCGCGGGTGTGAGCACGCCATGATGTAAGTGTGAAGGACATGGAATAAATTCAAGGGTCGGTTTTCTCCTACGTTGTTGAGACAGGATCTCCCTTGTCAGCCTGCTGGTCCATCTTGCTTTAGGATGCTGAGATTACAAATGTTCATAACTGTATCTTTGTTTTCTTTCTTTTTTGGTTTGGTTTTTTGAGACCGGGTCTTTCAGTGTAGCCTTGGCTGTCCTAGACCTTTGTAGACCAGTCTGGCCTTGAACTCACAGAGATCTGCCTGCCTCTGCCTCCCAAAGTCCTGGGATTAAAGGCTCTTTTATTTTTAATGTTGGCTTTCAGGATCAAACTCAAGTTGTCAAGTTTTCAAGGCAAACATTTTGCCCACTGAGCCATTTCACTAACTGCAGCCCTCCCCCCAAATTCTTTGCTTGTTTGTTTGTTTTTTGAGACAGGGTTTCTTTGTGTAGCCCTGGCTATCTTGGAACTCAGAATCTCTGCCTTCTGAGTGCCACCACTGCCTGGCTATGAACACCTAGTTTATAACTTAAAATGAATGGATCACAGAAGGATAGATATTATGCAACTTCATTAGCAGTGTATTAATTTCTTTATAGTAGCATCTCTAATTAATTTAGTTGATAACAGAAGAGCAATAAACATTTCTGATGAAAAAAATTCAGTTATATGTAGTGTGGACTCCATCCATAGCTATGAGATATAAGAGAAAAACAAGTTTGCTTACGCTGGAGGACCGGTTTTCCAGGCACAAAATAATGATACAGCTGACCGCTATTAATCTATACATGAAATAAAAGTTAGATCATAGGACTTATTTCCAGAAGTATGTTAAAACCTGAAGATGTAAATCAGGCAGAGGACCCAGAGTGGCTTCCAAGAGGACCCAAGATAGTATCCCCAATCCATAAGAAATGCTTCTGCCTAGTTGTAGTTGGGGAAAAACCTGGGGGTTGAAGTGGCACACATTGTTTCCTGGTTACAGCTTATGAGCGGTTTGCAGGTTCTCTCTGCTGTAACACACAGTTAACCTCTTTCAGAATCTTACTGAGGATTAAATGACTTAACACAAATCAAGTTCCTGGTAGATAATATGTATTCAAGAAATATCAATTTTTTCCAAGCCTAAACATTCTGCCATGCTGTGTTTGACCTACTCAAGGAATGCTTGACTTTAGCTCAAGGCACCGGACATAGCTGATTCTCTTCTGTCATGCCATAGGGCTCCTGGATATTGGGTGCACTTAAAGTTAAAATCTCACAGAATCCCACAGTGACATCCACTGTGAGTGTGTGACTCTCCCATTTCACCAATTAAGCTAGTCACCTCTAAAGGATGATGGAGACTTGAGGGGAGTGGAGATTTTACTCAGGAGCACTGTGTGTGTATGTATCTCTCTCTATCCCAACAGTGAAGATATTAAACCCCTGCTTGGAAGTTAGGGGACTGGGAAAGGATGAAAAGAGCCACCTGAGTATAATATGATTCACTTATTGTTCATAGTGTTTTAGCATTTCTTTTATTAGTATGCCAAACAAGTATTATTTATGCCAAGTAATTAAGTCTATTATTAATGGAAAGGTATGAGGGTGGGGAGAGAATGAGTTCCGGAAACTATTTTAGAACTAAAAAGCACACTAATTACCTTACAATATGGCAAATGTATTTAATAATAGATGTTCCGAAACGGAGGGTCCCATCTCAGCAAACTTGAGCCTTATTTTTCTTCTGTAACCCTGACCTAGGTTAAAACTAGGGACACACAAACAAAGAAAATTTTTAGTCTCTGAGGTAGCTAAAAGGGCCTTATTGAGTGGCCTCTGTCTTTTAGCTCCTACAATAAATAGCCTTTGGGATTTTTAGCTAGAACCTCCTTTAGCCACCCACATCTCACCATTCCCCTACCCCATGCAACACACCCTTTCCAGTGGTTAGCGCTGCTTTTGTGGTATGACCAGACCATTCACCACTTTCCATTGCCCACATGGAAAAAATGGAAAGCATCTGAACCAGGCAACACACCATTAGTATCTTCTGGCCCTTCCTTGCCCGAGACCCAAGCTGATATGATTGATTAAGATGGAGCATCAGAGCTGTTCCACCTCACCTCACCTCACCTCACCTCACCTCACCTCACCAAGCCAGGTGAAGAGTGCCGTTGCATCCTTTCTCCCAGACTCACACATCTGTGTCCCCAACCTCTGCTTATTACCATTTGCCTCATAACCCAAACCTAGTGGTCTCCACAACCCACTTATGATGATTTGGAAGTTATTGAGATGGATTTAAAGAGGGACCCTCAAACCTTTTGATCTCAGATGTTTAGCACTCTTGCAAACAAGAACAATTTCCCCCGTTTGGTTCAGTCTTGGTCTTCCATCACCGAGTGCTTGCTGTACAGCTGAGCTACACCCCACAGCTCTGTCAGTTAGGACTATCAAAATTAATGTAGTAAGAGTTAAAACAGAGAATCCCCAAAGCACACATTCCGCCAGAGTCATGATGTCATTACATCCGCAGCCTCCAGGTTCCCAAGAGGTGGTGGGTCAGGAGAGTTGAGAGGGCAAATGACATCGGAGAAAATAGTTTTAACCTCTTAATCCGAGCAGACTTAGAAAAATGCTGACTTAAATATTATTGCTCTTGTGATAGCTGCTCTTTTCATGTGGATTAAAGACTGAGAAAGTGTGATGCCAACTGACTATAACCCCCAAAGGGAAATTTCTTCCTATCAATCTTGGGTTTTCTTTTTGTGGAACTGGGATGGAACCTAGGGCTGTTTACAACCTACACTGAGCTGCATGCCTAGTTTCCATTCCCTGTTTTAAGATGGGGAATTGCTACCTGACCTACCTGGCCGCCGCCTTGGTTGCGATCATTCTACTTCAGGCTTCTAAGATGAGATTTTAGGTATTTTACCAGGTGTAGCTTCAACTTTGGAAGTTTTCAAGTCAGTAAGTAGAATAATGAGGGAGACACTGAAGGAAAAAGAAACCTTTCTTGGAACCCAAGCTCTTCTCAGTCAGTGGTTTTGTTGTTGTTGTTGTTTTGGTTTGGTGTTTTTTTGTACTCCTGGCTCAGGGTGAAAGGGAACACTGGTTATGAACTATATGTATGTATGTGTTACTAGTTATTGGGCACAGGATGTCTCAGTGATCCAGCCACCATGACCTCCCCAGTACAGGCTCATCCTCAACACACACACACACA
Organism: Psammomys obesus; assembly: GCF_907164565.1. Taxonomy (NCBI): domain Eukaryota; kingdom Metazoa; phylum Chordata; class Mammalia; order Rodentia; family Muridae; genus Psammomys; species Psammomys obesus. The sequence goes on along the minus strand of NW_026596443.1, from coordinate 5,058,544 downwards.
CATACACACACACACACACACACAGAGAGAGAGAGAGACAGAGACAGAGACAGAGACAGAGACAGAGGGAGGAGGGAGGAGAGAGAGGGAGACAGAGCAGGTCTTGTTGGATTTACATGGATCTGTGTGGGTTTCTCTGACAGCTAAGGTTTCTGATTAACTCCCAAGGCAGGTAAAAGAATTAATCGAGGAGATCATGTCCAAACCAAAGCCTTGAGTTGTTGCTTTGACTGTGATTTTACGTTGAACTTCCTTTATCGTATTTGCTGGAGCTAGGGCTCATAGAAGAATAGTGAAACATTCTAATATTAGCTGTTATTTATCGAGTCCCAGTTTTGTCTCAAGTCCTATTTATACATTAGCTCAATTAGCCCTCACAATAATATAGGGGACAATGTTTCAATATTAGCTAGAACTTGCCAGAAGTGGAAATAAACTAAAGCTCAGTGGGTGTGTTGCCTGCCCAACTTTACACTGACTTTCTTGGCTCCTGGAGGAGCCTGGATTTGTATGCTCTGTCTGATCCCACAGTGGTTACCCTGGACTTTGTTAGAGCAAACGACCTTCATCTACATCCTTTGCCTACAATGTTAGTGCATGAACACAACATTTAAAGCAACGCTCACATGGACACATGTGGGTTTGCTGCAGCTCTCTAGAGATTTTTTTACTAAAAGTGTGATATGTAAACCATCAGCAGTGCTGTGATATTCATTTTATTCGATACACAGAGTCCCACTGAGTCATTATGAGATCCCAAGCTGGACTGCATATGTATTAGGGTCTGAGAACACAAATCTTAAGCGTAGCTGGATCTCCCCAAAGTTTTAAGAGAGAATTACATCAAGAGAGACTTTTCCTGCCAAGAAATGTAGAGTACCTATAACAACAACATGAAAAAAAATAACAGTCTTAAAATAATAACTTTATTTATGCATTGATGGTATCATAAGTACAGACATATTCTTCATGACCTCCTCATCTGTAAAGACAGGGTGTATTTTCCGTAGTCATTTTTGAGGTCAGCCTGCAGTGTGCTTTATTAAAAGCAAGAAAACACTGAAGGTCCCTGTGCAAGGTTGTGGTTTGTGGGAGAGTCTAATTTGTACTAGAGAGCAAAGGTCATGTGGAGGAGCTCATCAATGCACTCACTCCAGGATGAGATCAATCTCCATACTTCACCATATTGATCCGAGGGCTCATTGGCACTCCCTTCCTTGAACTGGTTGGATGGCGTGTGAATGGAGACGGATAGCTCTTAGCCTGAGGAGTCTGTCAAGGAGGATGCTCTCATCCTCATTTAGGCAGCCTGTTTGTCTCCCAGCATTAGGATCATCTCCTCGTTTAGGAAGTACTTGGAGAAGACAGTTTGGCAGAATAGGTGGTCTTTCTAGTGTGGACCACGTTCTTTGTTTTACAAGAAGATGTCTATTAAATGCCATTTTGAATGTCAGCTATGAACAACAACCTCTTAGTCCTTGGTCATTAGTACTTTGAGAAAGAGTAGTGTGGTACTCAGTTAGAGAAGCCTTGTGGGTGAAAATTGGCAGGAAAATATTAAACCTAGCTCCAAGATGGAGAATATCTTAAATAGCTAAGATTCCCAGTCTCACTGCTTTTTCTGCACCACCTTTGTGAAAGCAGATGGTCCTACTAAGGAAGGGGATGCAGTTTGCTTCTTAGCCAGACCTGTCTGAGTCTCTGAGCCACTGATGGAATCAAGATATCAGAGGTCCAATGCTGCTGAAAAAATGCACCAAAAGGCTGATATAGAACAATGCTGTCTTGATGCAGTTGGCCTTGGGAGCATGGCTAGGTCCACTGGCAAATTGTTAGGAACTCTGTCCTGTAAGGAGGCTGTGATTATTCCTGGATATCCTCTAGGGAAAGGTCATGCGCCATCATAAAGAAAGACTTTAAAATACTTTTGGCCAGGAAGAGTTCCAACTGGTCATAATAGCAAGTAGTGCATTCTAGATCTGGAGACATTTGCTTTCTAAATTGTGCGTGGTGGCCACATCACAGAGATGAGGACATCTCACAGACTAACATTAAGAGTGTCTGACCATACATGTTTAATACTGCAGTGACCAAAACACTACCCATTCCACCACAATGCTCTTTAGCATTCAGGTACAATGGAGTATGTATGAGCAGCTGTATGAAAATTTGGGGTGAGGCCTGGCAAGGGAGATGTGTCTTGCCCACAGTGGACTAGCACCTTACCACTGAGGTACATCTCAAGCCCATGGCGTGTGTGAACACAGAACTATGTGCTGATGGCTGTGTGATGGTCATCTCACAGGTCTACATCTGTCTGCACAATGTAGAAGCCATTGGCTAGAGAATTTATTCCGTTTCATGGCTTAATGGAATGACCTTCTTATTCATCAAAAATCAATGAGCCTACCCCAACTAAGCAGCCTATCAGCCCTCGCTGGGGATTCACTGAGCAGCCACAGCACTTATGAGCAGGCACATGCAGGAGAAGCACCTGGGGGCCACACAGCTCTTCCTCCGAACAACACTGTCCTTCCAGTGACTGTGTACATACATGGCAACTGTACACAATTTCTTCCTATAAATAGCACACCTGTTCCTGTGGAGCCACACATCGAGCAATTTACTACTCTATGAAAGCTGGAGGAGTACAATTTCCTGGATCCCCCCTTTTGGACAGGGAGCAGGGACTCCATCCCTCTCCACCTCTAAGAGAAAAAACATTACAATCAGTATTCATTTCTCATTTTACATGGTAATTAAGGAATGAGAGCATGGGACTCTGTCTTCATGGCTACCTTTGTTGAGATCTGGATACCTTTGTTGTGTGTTCTGGATACCACGATATCTGTCAATCATAGATCCTTACAGGCTTTGTTGGGCTCTTTCCTCACTACATTCACAATGAACACAATAGTTGTAGATTTTTGTAGAGTGAGTAAAGGAAAGATTACCTAGAAATATGAAAGATGGAATTGACGTAGGATTAAGCGAGAGCAGTGATTCTCAACCTTTGTAATGCTCTAACCCTTTAATACAGTTCCTCATATGGTTGTGATGACCCCCAACCATGAAATTATTTTCATTGCTACTTCATAACTGTAATTTTGCTACTGTGATGAATCATAATGATAGATGACCCCCTGTGAGAGTCGCAGCCTACTGGTTGAAGACCACTATCTGAAGGCATAATTTCACTGAGTGTAAACTCATTGCCCTGAGCATGCACAGGATCTTTCTTCCTTTAACTGGTGGAAGTAAGAAATTGATTGAGACTGGTATTTGATGAGGAGTGTGTTCATGGTAATAGTGACACTGCTTTAGGTCTAGGCCCTTTACTTGAAGTTTAGGGTCTATACTCCATTCTGCCAAGTTACAAGCAGCTGAATGGTACACTGGTTAGGCATATAGGTCTTCTGCAATTTAGAGGAGGAGCTCCTTCAGTGAAGACTCATCAGGAGACTGTTTTGGTCACTGTTCTATTGCCTTACAGAGACACCATGACCAAGGCAACTCTTGTCAAAGAAAGCATTTAACTGGGGGCTTGCTTGTCATTGCAGAGGTTTAGTCTGTTATTGTCATGGCAAAGAGCATGTTGGCACAGAGGGCACTGGAGCAGCAGCTGAGTGCTGATCAGGCGTAGGAAGGAAGCGAAATGATAAGGATAGAGAAGGAATATGTATCTGGGCCTGGCATGGGCTTTTGAAACCCAAAACCCACTCCCAATAGCATATACCTTACAGGAAGGCTATACCTCCTTTTCCCTCTAATCCTTTCAAATAATGTCCTTCCCCAGTGACTATATAAGTGCCTATGGGGAGAGAGGCATTCTTATTCAAACCACCACTACAGATTAAGAAGCTAGGAGCCTCAATGAAACAAGAGGGCAGGGCTAAAGAAGGTTTGAAGGTAGGTGGTTCGGATGTTGGGCCATCAAGGCCTGCAATGGCATTTCTTATAGTCTGCTAGCCTGTCTATCATGACAATGAAAATTATTCACTTTCACCATGCTGGTTTTTTAAAGCTACAGGTAAAAAGACTCCATGATCAAGTTAAGCTCTTACTTGCCTGAAAAGATTGATACAAGAATCAAGTAACTCTTTACTCTTTCACATAATTAAGTTTGGGGTTTTTAGAAGTAGACAGTGTAACCTGCAGTTTCTGCAGCTCCATCCTGTCAGTCCAAGGAGAACCCCATTCCTTCTTCAATCAGATCATAAAGGCAAACCCCTGTAGCACTCAGCAAACAGCAGCTCTCCATCCTCAGCCAACTTCACAGTCTTTCCAGGTAAAGAACATCCAAAGTTCTATTATTTGTTGTCTGGTTTTGCAACTTTGCAAAGGTCCTTATTTTCCAAATCATAATTTTCTTTCTATTTGAAATAGAGAAATTCAAGTGGTGTGAACATATCTCCTTGTGGAGAGTCATCTGGGACACTCTTAGCCTCCTCCTACCAACTGTGACAAGATACCCAATAGCATGCACTTAGTATGCAGAAACATTTATTTTGGCTCGTTTGTCGGGTTAGAATTGTGCCATCCTATTCATTCTTGGACCTTTGGAAGGTGATGGTACATAGAGCCATGGGCACTTACAGTGGAAAAGGCTGCTCACTTTAAGATGCCCGGGGACTGTGTGGTGGATGGGGGCAGGGTGGAGATCCACAGTGATCCAAGTTCCTTAAATTAAGTCCCATCTCCCAAAGGTTCCACCTCTACCCAGAAGCACCAGCAGCTAGGGGCCAAGCCTTTATCACATGAGTCTTTGAGGAACAAATGACCCCAAAACAAATTTAAAAAAACAAACAAAAAAAAAAAAAAACCAGGGAGACTGCTTCTTTATAACAAGCATAATAGAACAGTGAGGGTAGCAGGATTCCTGGATTCCTCCTCTGTTTCTGGCACCTGCAGTCAATGTGCCAAAATTAGAGCCCACCCATCCTGAATTTCTTCTTCTTTAAAATGAAATCACTGGACCAAAGGCACTTGATCCTTTTTGTCTTGAATAAGTAAATACTAGCTAAACACTGACAACAGGACCTGGACCAGGGTGTGGCTCAACCTAGAAGATAATGGATGAACACTCATCCTGAGTAGTGTATATTTGTGTGGGTAGGTGCCATTCACACTACCAGTGACAGCGAGTTTTCATGTGAACCATTTAGCATTAGTGTGCTATGTTTAGAGCACCTGGATAAATATTTCCCAATATATACTGTTGAAAAACTTTTCACAAAGCAAAAATTGTTTGTTTTTACCTAGAAATAACCTTTCTGCACCTTGAGATCAAATTGCTAAGCCTGACACCCTTGGTCAATTGCCAGCCTCTTCTGTGAACCCATTTCTGGGTGTCTCTGAAGACAGAGAAAACCTACACTTGGCACCATGACCTGTACGAGGAATTTGAATCACGTCAAGAAACAAGTCCTGTTGTGTATCGCTGAGGAACTCAAAAGAAAAATGCTCCTAGGAATATTTGTGCCCAGAGAATTCCCATCACTGAATAGTCCCTAGGGACTGTGGGTTCACTTCTGTCCTAATTTTAGTTGTGTTTTTGGCGAGAGATATTTAGGCCACTGGGTTTATTTTTCCTCCTTCTTTTGGCTAGTTGCCTGCTTGGAGCAGGCAGATGAAGGACCAAGGGCATGTTAGCCTCTAAAAAGTTTAAAGTCCTATAAACTTTTTTAAAAAGACATTGAAATGCATTCTAGAAAGGACAATTATTAAGTGACCTTAGTGGGCACAGAGCATGCTCTATAGAATATTTCCCACCTTGTCTCTTTCTCCTCTACCCTGTCATTTCAAGGACCTCAATTGTGTTTCTCTGTTTCACAAAGAATGGGATAGTAAGTACCTTCTTCCAGGTCTGTCAAACTCCCACAATTCTCCTCAGCCTGGTGGCATGCTTACTGTTAAGTGACTGGAAGGGAGAGCTATAGACATAACCTCATTACCTGATTAATTATGTCACCATATTCACAAATTCTTTCTCGACATTGAGATTAGGCCAACAGAAAATACATCACGTTACTTAGGGTTTCTGTGATGAAGCACCATGACAGAAAGAAGCTTGGGTTTACACAGTTGTTTCTAGGAGAGACTGTTTCAAAGCAGACTTGCTGATGTTTTGGCCCTTACGGTGTTTCTGACCCTCATTCCATGATCCCTGAGCCATCCATACATTCAAAAAACATGACATAGATGTATCTGTTGGGACTATGTTCTGAATTATCTGTTGTTCCACTGCATTGTCTCCAGTTGTGGTGGAACAATGACAATACAAATGGACATGCTAACATGGAAGAGGGAAATTTCCATGAGATCCCACCCACCTAGACAAAGAACTAGAGGCAACTAATGGCTGCTTGGAAATGGAGAATTTACCCTCTTCCAAGAATGAGCCCCTTATTGGTTATCCAGTGCATAAAGGTCAGCCTTGAAGCCTTGTACACAAACCACAAAATAGATCAGGAGGTTGGGGGGTGTGTGTGTGTGTGTGTGTGTGTGTGTGCGTGTGTGTGCACGTGTGTGTGAATTCTCACATTCATGCGTGCATGCACATACTTACATGTACATGTGAGAGTCTGTCAACCTGAGTTAGGGTTCATGGGCAGGGATTAAGGCAGGTTAACTGGGAAGAGCTGGAGGGAGGAAAAGGAAAGAGGAAAGTGGAGTAATTTTATTTCAGATAAAACCTTTTTGTCGAGTGTATTGGATCCTGGAATTACAAGACAGTTGTGAGCTGACATGTGGGTGCTGGGAATTGAACCCTGGTCCTCTGGAAAAACAGTTAGTGCTTTTAACCATTGAGCCATCTCTCTAGCCCCCTAAAAAATATTTTTTAAAGAGACTTGGAGAAGAATTTATTTCAGCTTATAGTTCATCATCTAGGGAAGTCAGGACAGGAACTCAAGGCTGAAACCTAGAGGCAGGAACTGAAGCAGAGGCCACAGAGGAGTGCAACTAACCAGCTTGCTTCTCATAGTTTTCTCAGCCTGCCTTCTCACAGCACTCAAAATTGTCAGCCCAGAGGGCTGAGACCTCCCACATTAATTATCAATCAAGAAAACTGAATTTTCCACATGTCAATTTAGTGGGTACATTTTTTTAGCTGAGACCCCTTTCCCCCTCCTGCCCCACATGACTCTAGTTTGTGTCAAAAATGACATAAAACTAGCCAGCACGTCTCCTTAAAAGGTATTTATCTCCTGCTTGCATATTGTCTTCCAGGTCAAACAGGTGAGAGCATTGCTTTAATTACACAGAGGACATTTCTGAACTGAAGAAGGGGATCTAGGTGGTGGCCGCCGACGCCGCTATGCCCGGCAAGAAAAGGCTCTAGAAAGTATTCGACATCCATCTACTTCAAAATACTGTTCTAGTTCATCAGCCTTTTCATCACCTGTGCTTTTCTCCTTATTTCACTTAGCATCTCAGTTATTTTTCTTCTTTTATTGATTTGGATGCCACCATACCCAGGCTGTGTAAGTGCTGGTTGTGTGCTTGTCCCTGATTTACACGGACCTCATTGAGTGTGGGCACAGCCGGAGTCCAGCTCTGTTGAGTTCTTTGTCACAGCCCTGACTCGGAGTTCCTCGGCCATGGAGTCGCACACTATTCTATGCACTAGTTCACAAAACCAAGCCTTGTTTCTCCTAGTCACTGTAGGATCTTCACGTAAGAACCTGGTCACGTATTGATCAGGTCTTCAGGGAATCCAGAATATACTGTTTAGTTTTGCTGTCGATTTGGAATGTTTATAATCTGACAAGATACTGGTTTCAGGTCAACTAGTTCCTGTCTTTTTTAAAGGTTTGTTTATTTTATGTATTTGGGAGTTTTGTCTGCATACATGTCTTCACAGTAGAAGAGGGAATTGGAGCCCGTGCAGTTACAGACAGCTGTGAGCCACCATGTGGGTGCTGGGAACGGGAGATGGGTTTTTAGAAAGGGTCCTGCAGTGCAGACTAAGCCTCTGCAGTGCTGGGATCATGAGCATTTTTGATCTCTAACATTTACACATCTGTGCAGCTTTATCCAGTAAGCCCAGAGATATCTCTTAGCATTTCAGATTTACTCCCTCACACGAGCACAACTTCATGAAAAGCAGCTGCGTCCACATCCCTTGAAAATAGACACCAGGCAGTCACAGACAGTCTGATGATGTAGCGTACCTCCCGGAAGCACGAGACTGAAGAAAGTTAACCACTTTTGATAGTTCACCGAGACAAGCCACAGACTCCGTGGCTTCCTTCTTTCCTGGGGGATGTGGAGAGCTTGCTGAGGACTCTTCATAATTGTGAATGTCCACTGTTGGACAGTCACTGTGCTTCCCTTAGGGGATCCTGAGGTCTAGGGCCACGGCTCTAGGCAGTGTTCTGTAGTTTTCCGTCCACTGAGTGATTTAGACACGGCCTGAGTGCTCCTGCACTCCTTTCTTCTCCATCCCCACACCACTGGTTAGGCCTACGGCAGAGAATAAGGTAGCCTACGGCAGCGACTCCTCTCACTTTAGGTTACGCTGTTGCGGTGTTGTGGGAGAGTTTTCGTTTTTGGCCTCGTTCTTAAGCAGCGAAGGGATATTGTCAATATTTTAATTCTCAAGTTGATAGACCATCATGTTTGTAATCCTCACTCAGTTTGAGAATTTGGCAAAAAAAAAAAAAATCAACATCTAGAGGTGAATCTGTTACAAGAAAAGAGGAGAAGCATGGGCATCAAGGCCGGAGCAGGTCAGGGAGGACTCCAGAAGGACGCAGCTATTTGAAGGGTGCCTCAGGCAGCCTTTGAGTATTTGTGGGAGAGGTGATACTATATTAATATTTCTGGTCACTAAATCATGAGCTTTTCAAATCCTGGCTCTTCAGTTTAGCAGAACCCTGTTGTAAAAATTACATAGCTTTTGAGCTTCACTTTCCCCATTAGCAGAACAGGGTTCATGTTTAGTCTGCCTCATCAAGTGTTATGCGGATCAAAGGTTTCATGGATGTAGAGCTTCACTTTATTTGTTTTTTTTAAATGTATAAACATAGATGGGTCTCATGAGACAGCTTTTTATGAGGCTGAGGCAGGGGGATCTTAGGTTCAATAGTTAAATGTGCTTACAGAATGAGTTCGGGAAAAGCCTGGGAAACTCAGCAGGTCCTGTTGTCAATCAATCAGCAGAAAATATGAGTAGTAGAAGGCTTGGATATCACACATGAGACTCTAACTGCAATGTCCGGCACTGAAAAATAGTTTCAATGTGATCCATAAAGCCCTTATGTTAGGATACAGAAAGCTGCTGGATGAAAGCCTGGCATACAATCTGATAGCTTGTTTTCTCTTAGTTGCTATAGCCTAATGTGCCCACAGAATGATGCCAACAACGAATAGGTGATGCTCCTGAGAGAGCTACAGTGATGTGGGCTAGTTAGGAAAGAGGTTTACCAGAAAGCCGTCTCATCACTGGGCCCCTACGCCAGCTGGTACAGAGCTGATCTCCACAGTCACAGGCACCTTAGCTGCTGGCTACTGTGGCCACCCTGGCCGGAAGATCTGCCTGCATGCTCATAGCTGCCCCACTGTATGCTACTCTATATGTCCTGGTATGCTGAAGCATCTTGGAGAAAGGTCTGGGCAATTTGAAAAAAGTTCAAGTCCAGACAAAGAATATGCACAAACCAGATGATTCTAATGTCTACCTATGTGATGGATTTCACCAAGAGGGAGGCACATGCTCACTGTCTACATCTGGGGATAGTCTTGAACTAATGGAAAGAGGAATGGATAAAGACTACCCCCAGGTGGCTGCGGGATGAAAAAGAAGAGAGGTAGATTGGTGGTTAGAGAAAGCCCTCTAGCTCCTGCTTTCCTCGGTGATACACATGTGATACAGTTACCAGATGTGTCCTTGTGCTGTGAACAACAAGAACACACTTGGAAGCATGCTGGGCTCCTCCAGTTATCTGTGAGCAGTGAAAGACTGCACATCTAACCAGCATGGCATCAGCTGACTAGGGAGTTAGCTTTACTGGCTGTTCTCTGGTTCAGTGTTATTTTTAGTGCTTGTTTAATCATTATTAATGTGAAATCGCTTTTTTGGGGGGGAGGGAGGCTTGGACTTTGTAGCAGTTTATTATATGAGTTTCAGATAATCATCTGTGTTCTTTGTAAAACACTAAAGGATTAAGGTAGCTGTGTGTCTGTCTTGCCTGGAGCAGGTTCTTATTGTAACTCATTAAGTTGACTTTTGGATGGCTTGGGTTTCGATTTTTCTCGCTGCTTTTGAATAGACTCATATAAATGTCACCATTGTTGGAAGAAAAAAATGGTGACCTACCTTCAGAGATTTGTTTGCTTGCTTTGGACTAGGGGGAAAAGAAGCACCTTGCTCAAGATTGTTTACAGTGATGCTGAAGAATGTTTAAATAGTGTGTGTGTGTGTGTGTGTCTGTGTCTGTGTGTGTGTGCGCGCGCGCGCGCATGCTCATGTGCGTGCGCATGCTCATGTGCGTGCGCGCGCTTGCGTGCCTGCACACACGTTTACATTTATTTATTTATTTTGGAGGGAATGTTTTGTGGGTAAAGGTCAGAGGACAACTGGCTGGCGTCTGCTTTTTCCTTCTGCCCTGTGGGTTCCAGGGATGGAACTCAGGTCATCAGGTTAGGCAGCAAGTGCTGCAACCCACTGGGCCATTTCGTCAGCCCTGATTTTTCTGGCCCCTCCTCACCCCCCCCACCTTTTCTTTCACTTTGAAAGTATATTTGGATTCAGGAGTTATTCTAACAGAGTATACTGGTGGAGATATTTAAATAATTCTACAAGGGCTGGCCATGGTGGCACATGTCTTTACTCAGGAAGCAGAGGCAAGCAGATCTCTGAGTTCAAGGCTACCCTGGTCTACACAGTGAGTTTCAGGACAGCTAGGGCTACATAAAGAGAATCCATCCCCAAAGCTGAAAGTTAGAAATTATTTAAAAAGAAAAAATCTACAAGGTGAATTCCTGTTCATACTGACTTTTCCAATACCCTGGGGTAACAGAAATGAGCCTTTGGGTATCTGGTTTAAAGTCTGCTCCTGTCACTGTTGTGTGAGTTCTTTCTTTCTTTCTTTCTTTCTTTCTTTCTTTCTTTCTTTCTTTC